>NW_007733927.1:25851-40669 GCF_000696425.1 Galeopterus variegatus
TCATGCCCTCCATACTGTCCTCTCTTCCAAATGAACTCCTGAATGTCCCCTAACATCTATCCTGAGTATAAACTGCTGGAGTAAACCTCGCTCCCCTGGCCAGCACAAGGTTTGTATTGGTATGTGCTTCCGTGCCCCCTTGCCTGCCACCTTGAGTACTGAGGCAAGAGAGAACCCATTTATGGTCAATGCCCAGTATGTCTTCAGGCATTCACAGGAAGAATATTGAGAATAGATCTTATACTCTAGTTTCCCTAGGCCAAAATTTTTTCTCATATTTATAACCTCTTGTCCACACCCAAAGTCAATCCAGTTCCTTACTCAGTTAGTATTATCTTCCAGTGTGTTTTGATTGTAGGCATATGTCATCTCTAGCAACCACTCTATTTGTAAATAACATGTAAACAGATTTTATCTTCCTGCTGCTTCAAGGCATCTTGGTGACTTCGGCTAGCAGTTTTCATTTTCTTCTCCAGAAATTTCCATGACAAGCAAATCATAATTTGTCCACTCCTATAACTGACATCTATGCTTTCATGCTTGGCATCTCCAACTGCTAAGATGACACTGGCTTTCTAATCAAGGTTTCCGTGAGTATAAACTGCTGGAGTAAACCTCACTCCCCCGGCCAGCACAAGGTTTGTACCTCTTGTCTACACCCAAAGTCAATCCAGTTCCTTACTCAGTTAGTATTATCTTCCAGTGTGTTTTGATTGTAGGCATATGTCATCTCTAGCAACCACTTTATTTGTAAATAACATGTAAACAGATTTTATCTTCCTGCTGCTTCAAGGCATCTTGGTGACTTCGGCTAGCAGTTCTCATTTTCTTCTCCAGAAATTTCCATGACAAGCAAATCATAATTTGTCCACTCCTATAACTGACATCGATGCTTTCATGCTTGGCATCTCCAACTGCTAAGATGACACTGGCTTTCTAATCAAGGTTTCCCTGGCAAAAATCACATTATGAACCCTTGTGCACTTGTTTTAAATCTTCCTAACAATCAATGTTGCTATAAAAGATAAAAGTTCTTCCTTAGGAATCCAAATGAGTTGTTTATTTTTTCTGAAGAAAATTAAATATTTCTTACTCTATCAAGTTTGCAATTTCCTTTCTTAAAAATCCAAAACCCTTACTATGTTTATGGGTTTTTTTCAACACGTTATTCTCTTATAATCTTTTTCCTCTCAGTTTAAATTTTGATTAGAATTTCTTTCTTATTTTCTTTTTCTCACGGCTGCCCATCTCCCCTCACGCAGTTGCAGTTGCAGTTGCAGTTGCAGTTGCAGGCCCATCTGCTGAGGAAACTTCAGCAGCCACTTTCAAACCAGCTTCTGCAGAACCCCATGGATGGAGGCAACCCCAGGAAGCCATATCCAAATTTAAAAGTAGGAAGCTCACACCTGTAAGAAGGTGGGGTGGCCTTCTCCAGTCTCTCCATCTTAAACTCTTCCTTCTTCCCGTCTCTGGCAGGAAAATTTAAAGGAGGATGAAAAGACTTCCTTATCTCTCCCCTTTGCAATGCTCTGATTTAGGCACAGTAGCCATGTCTTCTCTCCTAATCATTTTAGTCAGGGAGATAACTACTTCACAGACAATAAAAGTAACATATAGAAAAGTTCATTATCCAAAAATTAGAAATGTCACCATCTAAATGTTTATGTCTCCCGACAACTCAAGTTTTGAAATCCTAACCCCCATGTGATGGGATTAGGAGGTAAGGCCTCTTTGAGATGATTAGGTCATGAGGGTGGAGCCCCCATGAGTGGGATTAGTGCCCCTATAGAAGAGACTCCAAAGAGCTGCTTTGCTTTTTCCACCATGTGAGGATGCAGTGAGAAGTCACTATTGATGAACCAGAAATTTGGTATCTGTTCCTTGCCACATACCAAATCTGTTGCACCTTGATCATGGACTTCCCAGCCGCCAGAACTGCAAGAACAAATTTTCTATTTATAAAATACCCAGTCTACAATATTTTGTTATCGCAGCCTGAATGGAGTAAGACAAAATATTAAATCAAATTGACACATAGTTCCATCATGGGTGGAAAAGGGAGCAAATCAGAGTAAATCATCACTGTTGCTCTCTGCAATGTCACTTTCCACCTGCATTTAAATAGACATCTGCAATTATATAGTTTTTCAGTGAGAGTCTAAAACTTTCTTTCAGGGTAGCAGCTATTAATGTATATTTCAAGTAATGTGAGGAACACTGAAGGTATACCCAATACTGTTGGGTCTGTTCTCAGCCTCACTCAGTTCTGAGCCTGTTTGTACTCTGAATTTGCAGAATGGCCATAGGAAGTCATTTAACCTTGATAGGTCTCAATTTCTTAATTCATAAAAGAAATGAGCTATATTTTCCCCAAGGTCTCTTCCAGGTATAACTATTTTTAATCTATGCTATAAGACGGAATAGTCATTGCCAACTTTCTCAATATTCTAGATATGTCCCCTGAGATTTCACATGCTGGGAGAATTTCTCTGCAAAATCCTAGGCATAAAAGTGTATAAGTGAAATATGAAAGGCTTATTAAACAAGCCATACCATTTAAACTGGTGTATGACAAGTGTGCCTTCCATTAAGAAAGTGATACAGTTTCCTAATCCAGTGAGAATACAAATCAAGACTGGCAATACAGATGTCAGGTATGTTCTGTACTGTATCAATACATTTATATGTCACTTTTCAGTTAAAATTACAATTTTTTTGACAGACTACATCCTTCTTGCTACAATCACAGGGAACAATCCCACAGGCTTTTTTTTTTTTTTTTTTTTACAGATTTTGCTGCATTGTGGGCTCAAATCAGGATGACTTGAGTCGTTTAATATGTTTTCTTTAGAATGGGACAACTTTTTTTCTACAGGAGAAGTAATTTTCTAGAGACAAATAAATCAGAATTTTAATCCATGTGAGCACTGTGTATGACTAGGTCCATTGAACAATTGTCAATGCAAGGAATGATAGCTGATTCTAAGATTTAGTTTCTCTAGAAATCTTTTTAGAAAATATTCATTAGGCAAATGAAAATTTAAAGACTGATCCTTCTCAATTGTCATATGCATATTAGTCAACTGAGGATGTTAAAATGCAGACCTGGTTCAGCATGTCAGCGGCAGGGACTAAGATTAGGGTGACAAACCATCTAGGTTTGCCCAGGACTAAGGTGTTTCCTATGACAGGGTACTTTCAATGATAAAACTGGGGAAGTACTTAGCAAACCACTATTAATTAGTCACCCTGCCTGAGGTTCTGCATGTGTAATAAGCACCCAGATGCTGGTTCTGATGTTGGCCCTTGGATCAAATTCTGCTTTCAGAACATGTCTGCATGGCTGGTTCGAATCTTTTCTCTCTCCCTTAGTACCTATGTGATCTTATGCAAGTTTCTTAATTCACCAAGCCTCAAATCCTCAATTGAAAATTAGGATAGTAATAAATACCCACTTCACAAGGCTGTGAGCTTCAGAAAAGATGAAGAGCATAAGGGTCCTGGTCAATTAGGAATTCTCAATGATCATTAGCTTTTGGTATGATCATTTTAATTTTTTTCTCCTGTAAAATATCAGTAAAATGAATATCACTATAGTACAGAACTGTAAACAAACCTAGATTATAAATGATCATAATATTTTGTTGAATGGAAACAAGAGTTTGTCACTTGTATTAAGTCTTTGAGCAAATATGTCTTTAGAAAGTCAAGTGCCTATGACAAAGTAACTAATAGAAGTACACTTTTATGCTGTAAAAATGAATGTGTGCATAGCGATAACATTGCATCTGCATTGAGTTAAATGTATCATAGTAATTGGTTCACCATTCACTAGTGGGTCCACACAAGGAAGGGAGATTCCAATTTAACAGTATTGATTCATAAGTAAAATAATTAAAGAAGAATAAAATCAAAATCGTACTTAGTCAATGACTAAATCAAACCACATAGTGAACTTCCTTGAAATTCATTTTTGAAAAGCAGTTTTCAAGAGGTAATTTGTTCTTTTGGCTGTTAAAATTGTGTAACCTAGGACCACAATGGATAATAAAATAATGCATCATGATGTTCCATCCTGATGTGAGTAAGGCTTACAATAGGAGACAAGAGACTAAAGAAAGGGGGCAAAAGCAAAGGGTCCTGGGAGGTAAAAATGATGGAATGTGGAATGGACCTGGAACATAAAGCACGGGAGACCACAAAGACCAGGAGACAAGAGACTAAAGAA
Source organism: Galeopterus variegatus (assembly GCF_000696425.1). NCBI lineage: Eukaryota > Metazoa > Chordata > Mammalia > Dermoptera > Cynocephalidae > Galeopterus > Galeopterus variegatus. The sequence continues at coordinate 30,080 of NW_007733927.1, forward strand.
AGGGGGCAAAAGCAAAGGGTCCTGAGAGGTAAAAATGATGGAATGTGGAATGGACCTGGAACATAAAGCACGGGAGACCACAAAGACAGCTCTATAGTTACAAGTTCTATATTCTAAGTATTATAAAATACAAAAAAAATATTCCAAAACCTCATAAAGATAATGATTTGAATCTCAGTCAACTATGACTTAATGATATTAATATCATTAGTCATATTTTAATTTTCCATTAAAATTCACTATCTAACCCTTAGAAAATCATTTCCATATTGAAATAAAGTAGAAGCTGATGATCATTAAGGTAGGTTTATTTTCCTTCCTCTGGCTTCTTCCAGGGGTTCCAGGGATCTTGTTTTCTACCGTATAGTATTGTATTCGAACTTTATGGACAGAAGTCAAATTGTAAATCAACTGGACAGATTTGTGGTGTCCTGGGCCACTGTTTTCTTGCTCACTCATCTGGCCATGGCTTTGATTTATGATTTGGACAAGGATCACCATTTCGTCAATCAGCAAGCCAATTGTCACAGAATCATTTATTCCAGATTAGCATCACTTACCAGCCTGGAAATATGTAATTTTTCAGTAATGTTTATGATATTGTTTTTTATAATAAAAAGATATTAAATTACATATTTTAACTCTCCTGTAACAGATGAGAAAATGAGGAAGCCAAGACATTTGGGGGAGGGCTGGTACTAGAACTTAGTCCTTCTAACTCCTGGACTTAGGCTGTGTTTCTTGCACCAATATTGATAGAGAATAAAAAAGAAAAATTGCATCAGTGCTTGAGCATCGATCGCCTACTTTGTCATTAGTCAGTGCTTTCAAAAGGAGTAAATACTCCATCCTTGCCATGCCCTTTTGTAAATACTTATTTCTTCTTTCTCCTCTATTGATTCAGTTCACATTTTTCTAAACTTCTCATCCTCCTATGAACTTTAACGATTACATATCCAAGGGCATTCATTAATGTAGTACAGTCATCATAAAGGGAACACATAGCTTGGGGCACAGATGAAGAATTAATGCACCTACATCATATCACAATAAGCACACCCGTGAGGCAAGTGTGATCTATAAACATCTCACATCATATTCAAGTGTCTTGAATGTGGACACAAATTGATCGCTGATCTGAATATTTAACTTTCTAAGTTCCTCCGCATTTAGGTTTTTGCAATCTATGGTGAGCTTATGCTTTGTGCAACGTATTTCTTTGAATAAATAAAGTAGGTTTATGTAAGTGCACCATCCTTCAGTGTCCTATAATCTTCAATAAGTCCTGGGCCACCTACAGTAAGAAACTTCCTGTCTTATAGAAATACTTTAAAGAATCCCTAAGGCTTCCAAAACAGTTTTATCTGACCTTTATGTGAAAGCCCATCATCCCCTCCTCTATCCCTCACACTTGGCAACTGATTTTCAACCATCTCCCAGGTGCCTAAGTAAGAGAAGTCACACATATGCACATAAAAAATTATTTATCAAAAGCTGGCTTGGGAGGGGGAATTCTGTGACTGTTATCTGCAGATGTTTTATTTGAACAGATATTATAAATGGATTTTAAATGTGCTTTCAGATGTAAAACACCCACTAAGGAATAGCCCTAATAGACCTGTAGAAACTCAATAAAATAAATCAATAGCATATGTCCTGGAAGAGTATTGCACTCTCTAACATTTTGATCAATATTGACATTTAACCAACGAAATTTGTCATCTACCATTTTTTTTGGTAAGAATTTGCTGATAACAAATGCAACTGCATACAGGAAAGTGTATTAAGGAGAACTTAATTCTCTCTCTTGCTCTTGCCAACATTTTTTCTGACATGTCACCATGTTATCACCTCCTCCTTACCAATGCAGCTCTTGTTACAAGAAATAGTAATCACTCTTCATGTCAGAGCCACGTCCTCTTCTGAATCTCAAAGATCCACATTGTTCAGTCACCTACCAGGTCAGTATATTAGCTCACTGCTTGCAATTATAGGTACCAGAGTCACCACAAGCTGCCAGACTCCATCAAGTTCTCTACAAAACACAGCACAAGGAGATGTATCCAAATAGCTCCACAGGTCAAGTTCACAGCAGTCCCTAGATCGCTGTGAGTGGCGGGGATAGGTATGATCAGGTTCCTCACAGGACCTTGGTTTCAGCAGAATCAATCTAACTGTTTTGTTTTGTTTTTTTTTTTTCCTTTTTGTCTCTTTTTTCTTTTTTCGTGTCCGGCAACGGACTGCAACCCTCAGTGTCGCGCCCGTACCGGACCGGGACCGGCAACGGGATCGCAACCCTCGGTGCTGCGCCCGCCCCTCGCTCAGCCAGTGAGCGGGAACCGGTCTGTATGTGGGATCCGAACCCTCGGCGGGAGCGCCGCCACGCTACCAAGCGGCGCACTCTCCAGTGCGCCACCGGGCCGGCCCCATATTGAACTTCTTGTAAAAATTGAAGCCACTTCCACGTAGTAGCCACTCCCACATAGTAGATTCTTTCACTCTCTGTATGAACAATAGTTTTATAAATAGTTCATAATGTTACAAGGGTACTTCAAAATGTTCATGGAAAAATTCATATTATCTTTTAATTCTGTTTTTTCACAAACTTTTTGAAGTACTCGCATACATAGAATAAAGAATATACATAGTACATGTAAATACATAGGATATTTTCTTAAATTCTTTATAATAAAAACTTAATAAATGATTTTTTAACTTCTTTCCTAACTACTTGTCCATTTTTTTGTTATCAATTTAAATGGCTGAGAATTATTCCTTCTATTATTTACTGTTTTATAACCCCAATAACCTATAGGCCCTAATAACATCAGCCCTGTGTTTAGAAGAAATTGGTATTCTTAGAGAATTGGGGTAATATTTTGACGTGAAAAACGGCTCTAAACGGAGCAAAAACTTAAAACATTGCCAAGCACATGAGTGTCTAATAATTAATATAAGTCAATCTTCTACCACCATCTGGTGGTAAAGTATGGTATGACCCAGTGAAGATATTTCTGGTGTTCAAGTAAATTTTAATTTAAAAGCACATTTTTAAATTGATTACTTAATTAGGCTAAATAATTTTAAAATTTAAAAGGCAAATCTTTTTTCAAATATTTTTTTATTTTCAAGTTCCTGAAAATGGAACAAAAGATATGCTTAAGAAAAACAATTTTTTTGCCTAACTTAGTATAATATAAGTGGGATAAACCAATAGCGTTCACATCGCCCAAACCATAATTAATTGTTTCAATTAACTAAGACATGTCTAAGTTAAAATATGATGTATACTTTGAGACATCACCTATTAAAACAAAAACACTTTTAGAGGAAAGTGTATTTTCTTTTGTTTCATTTTCATTATGAGAGTTTTGAAATTAATACAAAAGGCTTTTAGATAAATATATATTATCTGTAAGATTTAAACTCAAGAAAATATTATTTTTAATTTCTTCTTTTAAACTTTCTCTGGTTGGGCATAATTTATAACAACTAGATCATAAATATTACTTAGCAGACATATGATAATACTTTTTAGCATCTTATTATTTGACTATCGTGACTCTAAAGTAAAACAGATTCAAACAGTTTGTGAGGATATCAATACAAACTTCAAACTTATCAGTGTTATTTTTTCCCTTCAAAAAGTTTTCTCTTCTTGCTCCCCATGCCCACCTTCCTAAGGTAACATGAACTCATAGAAAATTTATGTAGATCACAGGAGTGGAGAGAGGCACAGACAGTCCACTTTTTCTTTTGCTGTTTTCTGGGTCTTCACTAGCCTGTGCTAAGACATGCCTCAGGCCCCTGTATCAGAATGTGTCCTGTGCTAGTATACTGCAAAAAGTGGCAGGTGCTGCCTCATGGGGGGAGGGAGGCATTGTGATGACAAGTGTTACCCCGTGGCTCACTCGGGAGAGTGCAGCACTGGGAGTGCCGAAGCTGTGGGTTCGGATCCTATATAGGGATGGCTGGTGCACTCACTGGCTGAGCATGGTGCAGACCATACTGTGCTGAGGGTTGCAATCCCCTTACCAGTCAGAAAAAAATATATGTATATACATAATAGAAAGAAATTGCTGAATGTTTATGAAAAAACTTTTTCTAAATATCAGTTAAGAAAATTATTATTTCATTTGTATCCAAAGCAAATAATTATAGACACATCCTAAGTTTTACCAAAAATTGTTGACAATCACTTTTGGATAGTATATAGGTGTAAATATCTAAAGCAAAATAAGACAATGTGGAAGAAATGAAATAATTTCATAAAGTTAAATTGAGTTAAAAAATATAGAACTACCATACAATCCAGCAATCCCTCTACTGTGTATATATCCAAAGGAATGGAAATCATCAGGTAAAAGAGATACCTGCACTCCCATGTTCATCGCAGCTCTATTTACAATACCCAGGCTATGGAACCCATCAAAATGTCCATCAATGGACAGCTGGATAAGGAAACTGTGGTATATATACACAGTGGAATACTACTCAGCCTTAAAAGAGAATGAAATTCTGCCATTCAAAACATGGATGAGCCTGGAGAAAATTATGCCAAGTGAAATAACCCATGTGCAGAAAGAGAAATACCACATGTCCTCACTCATAAGTGGTAGCTAAATTCATAAATAAACAAATAAACAAAAAAGAAAGAGAGAGAGAGAGAGAGAGAAGGAAACAACAATCACAATAGTACATTGAACTCTTAGAAGGAGAGAACAGAACTGTGGTTACTGGAGGTGGAAAGGGAGATGGGAGGAGGAGACGAAGGGGGGTTAATGAGAAATTTGTTAATGGACACAAAGAGTGATTAAGTTTTATAACGATGAATTAAAAAAATGAGATTATGATGACAAAAAATAAATAAATAAAGCAAATTCTAATCTAAGCAGTGTGAAGTGGAAATGAGAGCACACCAGAAGCAGCTATCAAGAAAGTAGGGTTAGGAATTGAGGGTGAGTCCAGAACACAGGACTAGGTGGAATCGTTACTGAACACTTATGAGTTCCACATCTGTTTCAGAAAATTGGGCCTTAATTCAGAAATGACAAAACAAGGACCCAACTCATGATCATGTTAAAACACAAGAAAAAAAGTAAACAAAGAAATAGTCAGATGTCTGGCTACACCCTGATGGTGACTTGCAGTGAGAAAAACTGGTGAGGAAATTGACCAATGGCTGCTCTAAGGTAATAATCCTCTACCTCCACTCAGTTATTCCATTAGAATTATCTATATTTTCTGGGACTTAACACAGTTGAAAATTCAAAAGTAAACCTTAAAAGTCACAAAAGACCAGAAATTGTATAATTCTATTTGTATAAAATGTCCACATTTTTAGGCAAACCCAGAGAGACAGAGAGGAGATTAGTGGTGTCGTAGGTGGGAGTGTGGAGTGATGCTAATGGGTACAGGGTTTCTTTCTGGGTAATAACAATATTCTAAAATTGATCGTATTGATGATTGTACAGATCTATGAAAATGTTAAAAGCTATTGAATTATTCACATTAAATAAATGATTTGTAGAATATGTGAAGTAGGTGGGAGTGTGGAGTGATGCTAATGGGTACAGGGTTTCTTTCTGGGTAATAACAATATTCTAAAATTGATCATATTGATGATTGTACAGATCGATGAAAATGTTAAAAGCTATTGAATTATTCACATTAAATAAATGATTTGTAGAATATGTGAATTATATCTTAATAAAACTGTTTAAAAGATAAATGAATAAACTAAACCTAAGATTTTAAATCCAAATAGCAAGCTACACCAACAGTGTTATGCATGGCATGTAGAAATTATCTGTTAAGGGATTGTTTTTGAAGTTGCTTATAGAAGCATTTTAATTTAATAAGAATTGGATAAGGTATCTAATTATTATTCATTTCTATTACAGAGAGTGCACGGAGAGTGGATTTAAAAATTCAACGTTAGAATGAAGATTTAACAGAGGGATTTTTTTTTTCAATTTGGAATTCAAGAAAGGCTACGGTACACTCTCTCAGCAAAGATTTTAAAGATTGAGCAGATATCTCCAGGGTGGTTTGAACATGTATAAAGAAAGACCACTGTCATGGTTAATTTTACTTATCAATTCAGCTAGGCTATGGTGCCCAGCAGTTTTGTCAACCTCCAGTCTAGACGTTGCTGTTAAGGGGACCAACATTGATAGATGTGATCAACTTTTAAATCAGTAGACATTGAGTAAAGCAGATGACCCTCCATAACACGAGTGACCTCATCCAATCGGTTGAAAGTTTTAAGATTGAGATTCCAGTCCTCTGCTCAGTAAAATTCCAACTCAGGACTGCAACATAAACTCTTCTCTGAATTTCCAGACTGCCTGCCTGCCCTACATATTTAAAACATTCCAGCTCCCACAATCAAATCAGCTAATTCCTAAAAATCTGTCTCTCTCTCCCCCCCCCCAGCTTCTCTCTCTCATGCTGACTGATACAACCAGATCAAGAGTTGCTTTATTTCTTTCTGATAAAACAACGCAATAACCGAACCGAGACCATGAAAATTCTACCCAATTTAGGATCGGAATTTTCCATGCCCAAGTTCATTGATATCAGCACTGGCCAGGCTAATTTTTTCACAAGACAAGTGGATACCAGATTCCACAATGCCTAGACATTTATATCTAATGACCAATTCCATGCTTTCTCATAAGATAGTGTATGTGACTTTCCACCAACACACTGCTGGTGGCAACTTCTGAGCAAAGAGGAGACAGAAAAAAAGAATGGATTATGTGATGCACCTGGTATGTTTAAGTATATCATATGGTTTTAACGCACAAAGTGCTATGTGAAGGTAAAAACAAAAGCCTGGTACCCTGGATCCCTCCTGCACTGCTATACATAATGTTTAGGATTGTGTAAGAATTTACATCAAAAGCGAATATCCAATGCAATTAATTCACAGAGTTAATCTTAATGATAATTCACAGAGTTATCATTCTCATCAGTGAAGATAACCTTGGAGCGGGATAAGAATCCTGAGTCACCAGCTCCCTGTACTGTTTCATTTCAGTTCTGTGGGGCTGGCTCTGTAGTAATTAAGAATCTATAGCATCTTTAGAAATAAAGGACAGTTTATTTTCATTAGGCAACCCCATACAAGTTTTGTTTTCCAAAGCCATAGACATACCAATAGTAATGAAGCAAAACTGAAAAAAAAAATGCTTCTAGCATTCTAGCAGAAGCACCAAGACGTCACTTAGTATTAAGCAAAGCAAGGAGAGAATTGGAATGGACAAATGACTAAGGTGAGTTAAGAAACAGCTCAGCTGGGAGTTTCCATTTGTATTTCTATAATTTTGTTTTTCTGTAAAAGGAAAAGGGATGGTAACAAGATTTGGGAAATTATAAAGAGAATCACTGATCTGTATCCTGGGAGTGAAGAGGCATTGATTTTCTTCTTCAGCTAATGACAATGCTATTTCTTAGTACTGAGAAGATGGTATCTCTTCTCTTATAATTACAGGTAATGATCAAGGACACTGATCATGTAATAACCTCACAGGTTGAAGATTTTCCCATAGTTTGACATGGGGTCAATAGCGATTTGTCTCTTCCCACTGAAGCACGAGCCACCCAGCTGTCACTGACAAAACTGAGCGATGAAACAACCTCTCCTTAAATAAATTTCTAAATATTCAACAATTAGTTGTTATGTTACTTGTTTCACCTAAAACCCTATGGTTTTCTGGTCATTGTCATTTTAGAGAGAAAAAAATGTTATTTACTTCAGTTTTTTAAAATAAAAGTGGTTCTCATAGAAATAGAGAGTAGAATAATGGTTACCAGAAGCTGGAGCTGGGGTCAGGGGGAGAGACATGGTGAACTAACAGGTTCAAAACTATGCTCTCTACCGTAAGTGAATCATTGTGCACTACATGCATGTACTGAAACAACACACTATACCCCACAAGTAAATGTTGAAATACTTTGAATAAAATAAGTAGGTGCAACCAGAGTTATTCTCAAATGTGACTCACCAAAAAAATCAAAGCACAGAAGTGGTAAGTGCTTCTGACTTAGCTCCTAAGTCAGTTCAGGGTTTATACAGGCATTCTTTAATCACATCTTTTGTGACACTATATCAGAAAAATACACTTTCGTGATCTGTAGGCAGTTCTTGCTATATGAATGTGCACATATGAATCACTGTGGATACAAATTGGTCACTGGGATGGTGGGAATTCATCCCCCTTATGGGGGATGTTATCAATTTTCATTCCTCAGTTTTGAATATCTGCAAATAATAAAAAATAATTTATTTTGTTCAAATTCAGAGACATCTGTAACAGGAAGGAAAAATAATATTACAAAGAGAGAAAGAAAAGAAGGGGAGGGGAACGGAGGGGAAGTATCCAAGCTTCTAGGAGAGCAGGTAATTCAGAAGCCAAAGACTTGTTGATTGAGGGCAACACATTTGTGAGCCTTTCTGATAGAGAAATGAAGGGGCCTCACTGGGCACAGCCTAGAAGAGAGAAGTTTAAACAAAACCAGTTAAATGTCTTTGCATAACAAAGTGCTTCAGTTTGCTGCTGCTGCATAACAAATTACTCAAAACAATTACTGAAAATTTTTAAATCATTTATTTTGCTTACAAATGTGATGTCGACTGGACTCATCCAGGAAGTTCTCCTTAGAAGCCTCTCATCTCTCATGCGGTTGGAGTCAGATGGTGGTTGGGCGAGGGTCACCTCAAAGCCTTCTTTATTCACATGTCTGGTACCTGAGCTATGGAGACAAATCGGCAGAGAGGTAGAACAGTCGGGGCTGCCTGAAAGTTCCCTCCACATGGCAGTCTCAGGACAGACAGACTTATGTGCAGCTAAAGGCTCTCATATCCAATGTCCCAAGAGGTACTAGCAGAAACTTCATGGCCTTTTCATACCTACCCTCTGGAGTCAAGCAGCATAGCTTTAGCCACATTCCTAGTCTTCGTAGTGTGAAAAGAAAACCTTTAGACAAATTAAATTTAACAAAGTTTAATTGAGCAAAGAACGATTTGCAAATCAGGCAGCTGCCAGAACCAGAAAAGGTTCAGAGAGACTCCAGAGCTCTAGCGTGGTGAGATAAGATTTATAGACAGAAAAGGGAAAGTGGCATACAGAAAATGGAAGTGTGGAACAGAGACAGCCGGGTTGGTTACAGCTGGGCATTTGTCTCATTTGAACAGGATTTGAACAGTTGGCTGCCTGTGATTTGCTGAGACCCAGCTACTTGTTACATGACTGGACTCCAATCTGTTTACACATCAAGTTAGGTTACAGTTCACTATGTCTGAAGAAACCTTTAGACCAAACTTAATTGAATAGAAGTGACAAAGTCCCATAGGGGTTCAGGGGAAGGGTTATAGACTTTACCTCCTGAAGGTAGAAATGTCAAAGAACTTATGGAAATGTTTTAAACTATGACATAAAGAAACAAGAACTAATCAGTATCCAGGATAAGTAGTTGAAAAGGGAAGAGAGAGGGGAAAAAAAAGATGGTGGGAAAGAATCTCAGTTATAGATTTTAAGCAAGAAAGGAAGGTTAGAAACTAGAATGTGCAATGAGGGAAGTCCAAAAAAATAAAAAGATCAAACTCATTATTCTTTTTAATATTGGTTTCTACATGATAATTCTCACACTACCCAAATCTTCAATAAAATGCTGCCACACTAATACAGCCTGGCATTAATAGCACTTTGTAGCAGGGGTGGTAATTTTTCTAGACACTAGAGTAAAATCATGCTGAAAATAACAGGGGCCCTAAGACCTAACACTACCCAAATCTTCAATAAAATGCTGCCACACTAATACAGCCTGGCATTAATAGCACTTTGTAGCAGGGATGGTAATTTTTCTAGACACTAGAGTAAAATCATGCTGAAAATAACAGGGGCCCTAAGACCTAGAGTGAATATTAGTAGCCAAGTAACATCGGAGAGAAAAAATAAACAAACTAAAAAAGCCTACTGCATATACAACTTCAGGAGAACAGGTGAGAAAAACTTTCTTCTTCCCAGTATAGCAGAGAAAGGTGACCCTGGGAAATGAATGAGAAGACGGGGCTTCCTGTGAGTGATGGGTTGTGGTCATGCTTCCTCAAGCCACCTGATCTGAATACCAAAGAAAAGGATGAAGACAGAAGACTGTTGGATGGGGAAATCAATCATTTGCAACAAAATGGCTTTTGCTGCATAATCCTAGAAGTTTCATAAATATTTAACATTGGTCAGGACCTTACAGCCATGGTATTCCCACTTTTCAATTGGACTTCTGCCTTAGGTTATCACTTGGCAGCTCTAAGTGCAACACAGAATTTTATTCTCTCATATAAACTTTATTTTAAATTGTGACTAGCTCTAGGAGAAAGTGTACCATTGAATTTATAATACATGTATTTTTAATATTTTTTTCTGTATACAAAATCAGTAAATGAAATTGACAGAGAAGAAAGACCATCAGGCTCGTGCACTCTCTCTGTCTCTCTCTCTCTCTCTCATCATGTCTTTGAAGAATATGGAGAAACACTTGTTTCTTCAGGTCTGTGAAACTAGACAGGCAGTGATATGATTAATT
>NW_007733927.1:41967-43660 GCF_000696425.1 Galeopterus variegatus
GTCTGAGAGAAAAATACGAATGCATAGTGGACAAATTTCTAAAACATACCTAATGTGTGTCAAAGGGAAGTCCCAGAGAAGACAACAAAAACAGAGAGAAGACATACCCCAAAACACAAAGAGAAAAATGACTGAAAGCTAATGAAATGCTCAAACTTTGCAATGTCTAAGTACCCACTGAGTAAAAATTAGATTTTAAAGCACACACCCCCACATTTAAAAACAGGTTGGTAAATTGCCAGTGCTATAAGGAGAAAGAAAAATGCCTTAAAAACTTTCCAACTAGCCATACCAATTAGATAAGAAAAAGAAATAAAAGACATTCAGATTGGAAAAATATAAATAAAACAATCTATATTTTCAAATGACTTGATATTGTATTTAGAAATGCTAACAAAGCCACAAAAATACTATTGAGATAAGAAACAAGTGCAACAATGTTACATGGTGATAAATTAATATTCAAAAATCAACAGTATTTACATACAATAGTAATGAGTAATCTGAAAATGAAATTAAGAAAATGATTTCGGGCTGGCCTGGTGGCGCACTGCGCTAGTGCGCCGCTTGGGAAGTGCGGCTGCGCTCCCGCNGGCAACACTGAGGGTTGCGATCCGTTGCCAGACATGGAAAAAGACAAAAAAAAAAGAAAATGATTTCATTGAAATAGCATTAAAAATATTTAGGAGTATATTTAACAAAAAATGGTGCATGATTTGAAACCAAATAAATACACTTCAAACTAAATAAATAAGAAAACATTCTATGTTCATGAATTAGAAGACTTATTATTGTTAAAATGACAATCCTCCCCAAATTAACCTGCAGATTCAATGTAGTTCCTATCTAAATCACAACTTACACTCCCCCTTCTTTTTGGCATAAATTGACAAGCTGATACTAAAATTCATATAAAAATTCAAAAGGCTGAGGATTGCCATAACCATCTGGAAAAATAAGCACAAAGTTGCAACACCCAGACTTCATGATTTCAAAACTTATTACAAACTTATAGCAATAAATACTGTACAGTACTGAAATATGGACAAATCAAATAGAATTTAGAGTCCAGAAATAAATTCTGACATTTATGGTAAGGATTTATGGTAATAATTATGATTTATTATAAGGTTCCCAAGACAATGGGAAAAGAGTGGTCTTTTCAATAAACTGTACTTCAATTACATGCAAAAGTACAATCAAATTAAATCTCATGCTGTATAAAAAAAATAGCCCATAATATATCAATAATCTAAATATAAGAGCTAACATCATAAAACTTTTAGAAGAAATTATGGAGATAAATATTTGTGACCTTAGATTTGGCGATACTTTCTTAGATACAACCTCAAAAGCACAAGCAAACAGAGAAAAAAAATAGGTAAGTTAAACTTAATTGCAATAAAAACTTTTATGCATCAAAGAGCACTATTAATAAAGTAAAAAGATAACCCCTAGAATGGGAAAAAATATTCGCAAATCACATATCTAATAAGGGTGTAGTATTCAGAATATAAAAAGAATACTTAAAAGTCAACAATAAAAAGTCAAATACAATTTTAAAAGGCCAGAGGATGGGCCGGCCCAGTGGCGCACTGGATAGTGCGCCGCTTGGGAAGCGCAGCGGCGCTCCCGCCCGAGGGTTCAGATCCCACATGCAGACCGGTTCCCGCTCACTGGCTGAGCGAGGCGC
>NW_007733927.1:43704-47390 GCF_000696425.1 Galeopterus variegatus
AAAAAAAAAAAAAAGGCCAGAGGATTTGAACAGGTAATTATTCATAAATACAATTGGCCAAATGCCTGAAAAGATGCTCAACACTATTAGTCATTAAGAATATGCAAATAAAATCCACAATGACATACCACTTCAACACACACTAGGATGACTATAAATCAAAAAACGGATAACAAGTTTTGACAAGAATGTAGTGACTTGGAATATGTACAGATCGCTGGTAGGACCGTACTGTGATTTTGGAAAACAGTTCAGCAAGTACTTAGAAAGTTAAACATAAAGTTTCCGTATGGCCCAGTGATTCTACTCCTAGCTATACACTCAAAAGAATTGAAAATACATCTGTACACAAAAGTTATTCACAAAAGTTTATAGCAGCATTATTCATATTAACCAAAAAGTACAAGTGGCCTAAATGACTATTAGTAGACAAATAGATAAATTAAAGTGGTATATTCACACAATAAAATATTATATTCTTTTTATGAAAGAATAAAAAAACAAAAACACTTCAAAAATGTTATGCTAAGTGAAATTGCCAGACACAAATGGGCACATATTGCATATTCCACTTATATAATAAGTCCTGAATAGGCAAATCTATAGAGACAGAAATTACATTAATGGTTTACAGGAGGTGGATGGAGAGAACAGAGACAGACTTTGAATGGGTACAGGATTTTTTGTGGGGAATAAGGAAAATATTCTGGAAATAGATAACAGTTATACAACCTTATAAATATATGAACATTCTAAAAATGTTATGAAGATATTTTATGCATATATAATTTAAATTATATAGACTAACATGTTGAAAACACTGAGTTGCACGCCTTTAAAAAGTTTTGTTATATAAATTATATCTCAATTTTTTTAAATTTTAAACTTTCTAAGAAGGAAAAAAAAATAGTACCTACAAAAGAAAAAGAGTCATATTTATATTAAATTTTTCACCACCAACAAGAGATACTTGAAGAAAATATAACATTTTCAAACTTCTGGGGAAAACAAATTTTGAACAAAAATTCTATACCCATCTAAACTAGGATTCAACTGTGTCAATATCAACGTATTTTTGGATGTAGAAGGACTAGGAAATTTTTAACTCATAACAATTAATGGCAAAAACACTCCAGCAAAGGAAAAAGAATATCCAAGAAAGAGGAAAATAGTGAAAACAGGAAAAAGTTATGAGCATTATAAGGAGGAATATGTATATTTACATGCAAATATGTCATGAAGCTGTAGGGAATTTAAAAATAAAAAATCCTGAGGAAAAAAAGATATAATGTAGAGAAGAAAACATTATATTTTGAAACTGAATGTTACATTATTTCAATAAAACATAAGAAGTTGCAGAAAAGTATAAGTATCTTAAGGTAGGGAGAATATTATACTGATTAATTCTAGGCAGTGATATGTACATATATTAAAATGGTAAGTACAAAGTATTTTCCCACCGTATGACACAGTGGTTCAAGTGCATTAATTCCCCTCTGAAAACTAGTAAGTTATACTGATTAATTCTAGGCAGTGATATGTACATATATTAAAATGGTAAGTACAAGGTATTTTCCCACCGTATGACACAGTGGTTCAAGTGCATTAATTCCCCTCTGAAAACTAGTAAAGCTACATACAATTTTTTAAAAGTCTGTTTGATAGCATCAGAGGTTTAGTTTAGCCAGGATTTGAGGATCCAAGATCTAATAGGATAGAAAGCTTTTCCTTTCAGGCTAAGAATCGAAGAAGTATCAGTTTTCAGATGCTAAAGAAAATAAAAACTGGAGTTTAAGACCAACCAAGGTGGAGGGGACATGACAAACACCACAAAACAAAAATCCCTAAAATATTATTCTCTATAAGATAAGGCTAACGAGAAATAGAACAGACCTTACGAAGACTGAAAGCCACACTTAAACCAGCTCGGTTCATCATGTAATTAAAGCAACTTTCTCCTAGTTTGTCTGCCTGCCAGAAGCTAAAGAAGATCATTTCTTGGATAAGATAACATCATCCAGAACTTTGACATTCCCTTAAATACACAATTTCTAGCAATAATAAAACATTATTAATCAAGACAGAACCAAGAGAAAACACGAGCATTAGAAATACATCCACAGGATTTTCAGATATTGGAGTTATCAGACATAAACTTTAACTGTGATTAACACATTCAATAAGATAAAAGGGAAAATGGAGAAGTTCACCAGGAACTAAAATACTAAAGCAGAAATAAATTTAAAATTCTAGTACTGAAAATACAGAAACTAAAACTAAGAACTCAATATACAAAGTTTATTAGACACAGCTAAAACGTAGATTGATAATCTGAATTGTTGATCAAAAGGCTGATGATCAAAGAGATAAAAGGTTGTAAAATTCAGAAAAGAGGCTTAGAAACAAATGGAACATGCCTAAAATTTCTAAATAATGGCAACTAGAGGCTCAGAAAGAAAGCAGGCAGATATAAGGCAGAATCAACGTTTGAAGAGATAATGAATGAAAATTTTTCAAAACTAATGAAAGACATCAACCCATGGATTCAAGAAATGCAGCAAACCTCAGGAAGAGCAAATATAAAGAAAACCACACCTAGATATTTCATAGCCCATATTTAAAAATCAAAGACCAAAAGAAATATTAAGAGCACTGAAAATAAAATAGTCATTATCTTCAAAGGAAGAAAAATGTTGCTGAAACCTGAGTTTCTCAGAAATAAAAATAAAAGGAGGGAGAGGTGTATTTGTCAGAGTTCTCCAGAGAAATAAAATCAATAGGATATACAGAGATATATAGAAACCCATGTTGTTATGGATTGGCTCAAGCAATCATGAAGGCCGAAATGTCCCACGATGTGCTGTCTGCAAGCGAGGAACTCAGGAAAGCTACAGGGTAATTTAGTCCAAACCCAAAGGCCTGAGAACTAGGGGTGCCAAGGGTGTAAGTCCCAGTCTGTGTCTGAAAGCCCAAGACCAGGAGTGCTGATTACTGAGGGCAGAAGGTGGAAATTCCTGCTCAAGCACAGAGAGCAAATTTGCTCTTCCTCCACCTCTTCATTCTATTCAGGCCTTCAGTGGATTGGATGACGTCTGTCCACCTTGCTGGGAGATCTTCTTTACTCAGTCTACTGATTCAAATGCTATTCTCTGCAGAAGACACCCTGGAGGACACACCCACAAATATTATCTTACTGCCTATCTAGGCATCTCTTAGCCCAGCCAAGTTAACATATAAAATGAACCATCACAGGGGTTGATTCAGAAGAAAATGGAATAATATATTTAATTTGAGGGAAAAAAAAAATGCCTGCCATGAATCATATACCTTAGGAAATACCTAGCAAAAAATAAAGGTTGAATAAAGACATCCATGTACAAAATGGAGGGATTTCATTCTTAACACATCCACAATAAAAAAAAATTCCAAAAAGTGTTGGTTATGCAAACAAAACACAATCTCAGAGTGAAGCATAGAAATGAAGAAAAAATAAAGATCAACAGAAAATCCAAAGGGTAAATATATAGAAAATTAATATGAAGATTGACCATAAAAAAGGTAATATATGACTTAGAGGGTTAAATGTTTAGATATAAAATTCATGACAGAAAAATAAAACATGGAGAGGCTAAATGGATTTAAACTATTCTAAGTTTCATCATTTGGGGAGTGACAAACGTACTTAT
>NW_007733927.1:48168-50620 GCF_000696425.1 Galeopterus variegatus
TTATAGTAGTCATTACTGCTCAGAATTATGATCAAGATTGATGTTGTCAACTCTAGGGTCATCACTAAAAGAAAAATCAAAGAATATGTAATTAGCTATCTAACACAAAAAGAAAATAGCATGAAAAAGAACAAATTTGATTAATCTAAGAGAAGGCAAGAAAGGGAATAAAAGTGAATATAGAACATGTGAAAGAAAACAGGAAATAAACAGTAAAATGGTAGACTTAAGTCCAAATATAACAGAAAATGCATTAAAATTTTAAAAATTAAAAATATTTCAAAGATTATCATACCATTTACAGAACAGATTTGAAATATGCACCACACAGAGACACACCAAAAAAGTCTTAAATTTAAGAAGACAGAAAATTTTAAAATAAAAGAATAAAAAAGTATAAACCATGCAAGCATTAACCAAAAGAAAGCTGCTGTAGCTATTCTAATATCAAAATAGACTCTAAGGCAAGAGATATTACCAGTAATAAAGCAGGACAAATAACAATAATAAAAGTGTCAATCAATCAGGAAGATACAAAACTTCTAAATGTCCATGAAGCTAATAACATAACTTTAAAATATTTTTAAATGATTGAAACTAGTAAAAGGAAAAATAGAGAAACCTATTGTCATAGTGAGAAATTTTAACATACTTCTTTGACTAATTGCTAGCAAAGCAAAGAAAAAACAATTCCATAAGGAGATAGAATTTAAACAGCACAATTAATCCAGCTCACTTACACAGACCACTACATACAGCAAGTGCATTCTATATATAATTTCCAGGTGTGGATGAAACATATACCAAAATTAACATAAACAGGGCCATACAGCTAGTCTCAAAAAAGTTTAAAAGANAAATTTTAACTGAATGATAATTAAAGGAACACAGGTCATAAGTGGATGATAGATAAAACATATTTAAACATTTATAGCTGTAAATGAATATATTAGAAAAAATTGCTTTCCATTCTCAGGATCTATTGATTTATACAAGTTGACTAATTTAATAAAGAGGAAGCTTTAGTTTCCAATCTAACTGGCCTTTTTACACTTCCTCTGCTGGTGGAGGGAGAGGTTTGGAGAAACAGGGGGAAGAATATTATTGCCTGGAAAACATGTTTTGTTTTATTTTTTGATCTGGGGAGGATTTTTGCTATTTTATGTGGTCTGTCTCAGGAATGACTCATTTTTGCCCTTATGACAATTGGGACAATATAACCAAAATCAGTTTTTTGTTTGTTTTGGTTTATTAGCTTGCTTGTCTTTAGGAAGATAGAATTCTTTACTTACACATGAGCACGGAGCATTTACTTCTCTTCTCGTTTGTTGAGTCTGTGGATCCAACAACACTGCTCCAGTCCTACTTGTTAAAGTGGCTAGTCTTAAAGTCTCCCACTGCACCTTCCCCTGGAATGAATATCCAATGCAGGGGACACATTTTACCATTCCCATTGTCCTCACAGTATTTCAGAAGAAAAAATTATAACTTTATTCCTCTTAGACTTTTTCTTCCTGGGAGTGGTATAGGACTTTATCCTGTCTTAGCACCACAACAGTGTGTCTCAACGTAAGATGAAGCGGGAGCTCCTTTTCAAGACCAAAGTCAAGCAGGATGCAGACATATCCCAGGTGCTTGCTGCAAAGACCTGATCTGCTAATCAGGATGAAATTTTTCCTTATCCTGAACTTGGTCTCCACATTCTTCATTGTGTCCAAAGGTTTAAGCTCAAGAGGAATATTCTTTCCCCATAGCTTTTTGGTGAATATTTGTATCATTCAGGTGGTTCCACCCACAGGTGGAGGTCGGGGGGTAAGGTGGGCAATGGATTTGACCCAACTGAGCAGAAGGGCAGGAGGCAGAAAGACTTCTAGCTAAAATGCAGCAAGGAAAACACCTCAATACTATGTTTCAAATGAGTTTTGGTCATAAGCAACTTTGAAAATCTGAAAAAATATTATTCACCCCAAGCCTGGGAAAAATGTACATATGCAAATACAAATTTTGCACTTGAGGCATTCCTAGAATATCTGATGTCCAAGGATGTACAAAGATTTCAGGACCTGTGGATTTAATATTCTCAAATAAATAAATATAAAACTATGAAATTAAAACTATCATGGGAAAGTAAATAGAAATTCACATTTTTTAAATGTAACAATCGACTCATGAGCTGAGATTTTTTAGGATCTTCCCAGACTCAGCACAAACACCCTAATGTCATGCATTGTTCTTCCCCCACTTAAGGAGCTGTCAGCAACAATGCCTTTCACTTTCCAGGTAGCATACCCACTGAAGCGAGACAGTGAAAAGAGAAAAGAGAAAAAGAAACCTCAGCGAATTTAAGATCATGCACTTGACAAAATTGTTTTCTTAGCCAGACACAGTGTGAAATTCTTTTCATGGTTTTTAGTCTAAGTAATCTGATCAGATCTCCATTCAGCGTGTTGCC
>NW_007733927.1:51138-52743 GCF_000696425.1 Galeopterus variegatus
AAATTCTTTTCATGGTTTTTAGTCTAAGTAATCTGATCAGATCTCCATTCAGCGTGTTGCCCGGAGCTGCTCAGTTACTCTGAGTGCATGCCTGAAAATGGGCGTCCCGTCCAAGTCCTTTTCCACTGATGGAACAAGAAGATTAACAGGATTAGGTGTCTCTCATTTTTTTTCCTTACTTATTTGGCAAGACTCTATCAGCTCACAGACTGTGAAAAGCTTTGTGTTAAATTTTTTTAAAATATGTTTTATTTTAATCATCTACTTTGGATAGATTCAGGTTTTTCTCTACCCACTTCAATCCCTTTGTAAAAGTCTACATAATGTAGCACTATAAAATATTATCTTTAAAACTTCCTTCACCTCTATTTTGTCTAATGCCCCCCAAAACACCACCTGACTCCATTTATTAGTATTTACTTTCATTCTCTAAATGGTAAATAATGGATCCTAAAATTATGTCCTCTAAAAGATGCATCCTTAATTAAGGAAACATTATTTTTTTCTGATTTTGGATTTTCTACTTTAAATCCAAAACTGATTCTTCCCCCACTGTTCAGTTCAGCTATTGATATGGAGAGAAGGAAAGAAAATATGCAGAGAGGTAAAGAATGGAAACAAAACAAACGATTTATTAAGTGCCTGCTACGTTTCAAGAGGTATATGAGGAAATGTCATCTTCCTCTCGTTTTATCCTCATGTCAATTTTGATATAGGGATTTGTAATCCAAATGGTCTCTACCTTCAATAGCCTGTGAGTAGACTAGCTATTATGACATCGTCACTAAGGGTGGGCTGCCTCAGAGCCCCAACTCCATAACTGCAGTGCTCAAGGTCCTCTTCTCTGCACTCCCCCACCTGCCCCCGTGCCTCCCAAGCTGTAGCCACAGGGCGTCTTGGGAAACTCAGCTGCAGCCCTGTTTAGCTGACCACCTTCTCCAGGCTATGGAAGGAAGAACCCGCAGCTGCTAGGACCTCTGTAAGAAGGGGGCTCCCCGCTTAGGATTCTGACCCCTGGCTCCCAAAGTTGTAAAACCTCCCAGCTGTGAAACATCACTAAGTTATCCTTTAGCCTTCACTGTGCCACACCCCGCAGACCCTCCCTAAACTGTCCCTTGTCTCTTGTATTTAACTGAAAGAGCACATCATAAATGACTGCATGAAGACAACGCGCAAAAATGGAGACTGCCCCGCACAGACCAGCACCAATGAGCCACAATGTTCATCTTGTTAGTACCAAGGAAGGCTCTATGAAGACAGGATTGCCTCCTTCCTTCTTCTTCCTGTGGGTTTATTCTGTTGTTCCTTTCCTAAAAGAATAAAAGTGTTTGTAATTGGCTTAATCAACCATCGAGTTTTAATTTCAATAGTCATATTTTTTATTTATCAAAGTTCCATTTTTTTTCTTTTGCAAATCTTCTCATAAGTTTTATTAGTCTCCTGTTCCTGGATCATCTTTTCTATTCTATATCATAATTCTTTTTAAACAGTTATCTATGTCTGTACTTCACGATATCTTATCCTTGCTTACCTTATTCTGTCCTTGGTAGCTTCTGCTGGCCTCACAGTGGCTCCTTTAATCATGTGTGGTATAACTTAGGATGA
>NW_007733927.1:53874-59030 GCF_000696425.1 Galeopterus variegatus
CTAAGCCATGCTACTATGGTAAATTCAAACCCAATACCAAAGAAGGAAGAAAATATTATTAATACATTAATTTTTCACGTGGTGCCATGACTAAGGCAGTCAAGTTTCACTATTATCTCCCTTTTCCAGAGATCAGTTATTTTATTCCCAGCCCACCTTTTCAAAGTATATAGTTCACCTCTAAGCAAGTCAAGACCTTATCCTGCACCTTTGTGTGGCCAACCCAGGACAGCGGAAGAATCCATGCCTGCTCAGCCATCTGTTTTCAGCTCTGTCTCAATTGTTTTCCCCCGGGAATAGCCCTTAATATATTTACATATTTACATACTTCTTTACACACTACCTAGTGAAGCCAACTATGCACTTTAAAGTATGTTTCTGTATTTTATCCTATATTTCTAGATATTCTGTGCAAAGAGGATATTTAGAATATTTTAATTTTAGCATGTTGTCAGAAGTAGAACTCTGAAATATAATATATGTCATATGGTCAGCTTTCTATGTTCTAGAAATTTCTTTTACTCTTACAGATCTTTTGCTTGGGAAATTATCAAGATGTAGAAGGGAAGACCTTCAGAGTTAAAAGTAAAGACTTCTCAGTTGTCATGAGAAGGCATGGTCCCTAAACTTTATTAAAACTCTTGGGGAATAGGAAGAGGAAAGACACTGTAGGAGTTAATAATTTACTGCCTTTGAGAAGAGAATCAGACACCAGCCTGAGGAAGCTAGCCTCCAAATTATGGACTGGTCAAAATTCAGGATTTAGGGAAACTTTTATGTACCCTTAATGTACTTGCTTCCCTCCATCCCCTTTGCTCCTGTTGTCGTTCTTTGTTGTTTTGATCATGACTCCAGCTGGCAGACCCTTTCT
Source organism: Galeopterus variegatus (assembly GCF_000696425.1). Classification (NCBI taxonomy): domain Eukaryota; kingdom Metazoa; phylum Chordata; class Mammalia; order Dermoptera; family Cynocephalidae; genus Galeopterus; species Galeopterus variegatus. The sequence goes on from NW_007733927.1 coordinate 54,746, forward strand.
ACACCTAAATGCACCTGCCCCACTACCAATATTTTATCTTATTCAGTGAGATAGCTGGTGTCTGGAAATGAGATTCCTTTTAGCCACGTTGAAGAAGTTGTCCTACATGTCTCCTCCTTTCCCACTTTCCTTCCACTGACTAACATAGTTCTCATCTCTTTAATGTTATAGTGCATGTTGACCCACACTGAGACACTTATTCCCAGCATGAAAACAAGAGGGAAATGGTCATTTTTACTTGATCCTAAATTCTAAAAATGGTAAGACACATTCAGCTACACCTACAATGTTATCTGTAATGCTGGCTCCAAGAATAGAGATGTAGCTAAAATTATTTCCAGATTTATTACATACATGTAATACTTACAACACAAAGTAATACTACCACGAAATGCATATAAATGGGTTTATTGATAGCTTTTTAATTCAAGTGTCTATTTATAATATTCTATTCTGAAAAGAAAGCATTCCATTCATTCTTCAACAGCTCCTGTTAGAGTTTCATCATACTGCTACAAATTTTGTAATTCAGTTCTCCACAAAAATTAGCTTTGCTGTGGCATAGATAGAGCATATAAGCTTCAAAGGTCATAGAACTAAGACCATGTGCTGAAATGTACCATGCACGTTAACAGGAGGAGTATAAGCATTGAGACAAACTATATTCCACTTGCCAAGAGATGGATCAAATCTGTCAAGAAGAGATTCCTCCCACTTGCACCAGATAATTCAGGAAAGTCTCTCAAAGGCTGACAAGATATGGGTGAGAAATCCATTTTACTTCTACCAAAGTAAGAAAGACAGAGAAAAGCAAATAATTTTGTCTATCGACAAATGTTTATACTAAAATACAGATTTCTCAAAGATAAAGTATTTTAAAACATTTTATAGGATAAGCCACCAGTATCGTCCTTAATTTTGCAGCCCCTCGAGCCAGAAGAGGAGACTTCAGAGTATTTTCTAAGAGCCCTGCCAGCTCCTAACATTGCTGTTAAGTATGCCTTCCAGGAGCATGGCATTTACCCTCTTGTGGCATATCCACCATCTATCAGGCAGTTTCTTTTAGGCCAAAGTAGAACATTCCTAAAACAGTCCATGCCAGCAGGTGCCTGCAGATCCAGGTGATGTAAGAAGAGTTGGGGCTAATTTCTAAGATAGTCAAGGAAGAATTTTTAAGATCAAGGACAGCAAAGAGAAAAGACAAGTGATGAATTTTTTATCCTGTCTGGGGAACCAGTTTGCTATGGTTTGAATGGTTTTTCCCTTCAAAACTCTTTTTTTTTCTTTTGTGACCGGTAAGGGGATCGTAACCCTTGGCTTGGTGTCACCCGCACGGCACTCAGCCAGTGAGTGCACCAGCCATCCCTATATAGGATCCGAACCTGCGGCGGGAGTCCCGCTGCGCTGCCAGCACCGCACTCTCCTGAATGAGCCACAGGGTCGGCCCTCAAAACTCATTTTGAAACTCAGTCCCCAGTGTAGTAGTATTAAGATATGGGGACTTTAATAGGTGATTGGGTCTTAATGTAATAGTATTATGAAGTGGGGGGTTTAAGGGGTGATTGGGATTAATCCATTCATGGAATAATGGGTTAATAGTTTAACAAGTTAAAGCATTAGTGGGCTATCATGAGAATGGGTTAGTTATCATGAGAATGGATCTGTTAAAAAAGTCAGGCTACCTTTCAGTGCACATCTCTTGTCCTGTGAAGTCCCCTTGCCATATGATGCCTGCNATAATTTTGTCTATCGACAAATGTTTATACTAAAATACAGATTTCTCAAAGATAAAGTATTCTAAAACATTTTATAGGATAAGCCACCAGTATCGTCCTTAATTTTGGAGCCCCTCAAGCCAGAAGAGGAGACTTCAGAGTATTTTCTAAGAGCCCTGCCAGCTCCTAACATTGCTGTTAAGTATGCCTTCCAGGAGCATGGCATTTACCCTCTTGTGGCATATCCACCATCTATCAGGCAGTTTCTTTTAGGCCAAAGTAGAACATTCCTAAAACAGTCCATGCCAGCAGGTGCCTACAGATCCAGGTGATGTAAGATGAGTTGGGGCTAATTTCTAAGATAGTCAAGGAAGAATTTTTAAGATCAAGGACAGCAAATAAAAAAGACAAATGATGAATTTTTGATCCTGTCTGGGGAACCAGTTTGCTATGGTTTGAATGGTTTTCCCCTTCAAAACTCATTTTGAAACTTAATCCCTAATGTAGTAGTATTAAGATACGGGGACTTTAATAGGTGATTGGGTCTTAATGTAATAGTATTGTGAAGTGGGGGGGTTAAGGGGTGACTGGGATTAATCCATTCATGGAATAATGGGTTAATAGTTTAACAAGTTAAAGCATTAGTGGGCTATCATGGGAGTGGGTTATTTATCATGAGAATGGATCTGTTCAAAAAGCCAGGCTACCTTTCAGTGCACATCTCTTGTCCTGTGAAGTCCCCTTGCCATATGATGCCTGCNAGAAAATGGACTAAGACACCATTTGGGCTGAGCACTTTTAAAACTCCCTCAGATGTCTCAAGTATGGATTTTTGCTCCTGTCTTTTTTAATAGCATGTTCAAACTAGCTTATAATCATTTCTAAACTGCAAACACAGAGATTTTCTAACACCTAGTTTGACTTGTTGACTATTCAGCCAATAAATCCTTAAAAGATTAATAAGGTGCCATGTAAAACAAAATTTGGAAGTATCCATCCAAGACCTTTTGAAATTTAAGTTTATTACAAATTTCTCTAACCCCGAAAAGGAACCTCAGCCAGGCTGATAGATTCTATACCGGGTACATTTTTGGTAAAATAGTTGCATGACAGATTGATTTGTTGAATTAGGTTGTGGAGGTCTGAAAAGCAGGTTTTAAAAAAAAAAGATCAAAAACTTCCATTTTTATACATAGCAACTACTTTATGGGTGGTTAATGTCTTCCGTAATACAATGTTGATTTAAATATTTTAGGCAGAGAAAATACTCTGAAAATATTACTTGCTTCTTCAGGGAACTTTAGTCATTCCAAAAGCATGCAAACCCAGGGTTTACTTTACCTTCAAAAAGGTCAATCTTCTACCTAAGGTTATAGACCTGTTAGTTCATTTGCTAAATCAACCAAATTTTACACCTGAGAGTTACTTGACATTTTCCTTCACTGAAACGGCTCTACTCTCAGAATCAAAGATTTAATTATATCACCACCGTCTATTCTTAAAATCTCTTGCATAAAGGTGTCCATAACAATAACTCGTCAACATCCTAAACCAGTCCATTAACCTCTCCATCATGCCCTCCCTTCTTCCCTTCCTCTTTATTATTCTTTTCTTCTTCAGGTTCAAATTCCTGGTTCACCATTATGGTCAATTTCTTGTAAACACATTCACTGTTTCTCTTTGTCCCTTCATCATAGTCACTTGAAAAATAAAAAGCAGCTCTTAATTGAATGACCATTTGAATTCTCTGTTTCCACATTCATAAAGATGAGAATTACTGAGTAAAAACACACAAAATGTGACACAACACCAGCCACGAGTTTAAATGCATTTTCTCAATAGTATCAATGAAATCGCTTCTCTCTTCTCTCTTTTGTCTCCTCAATACATCTTTGGGATTTAAAAAGTATGTATGTTTTGTTCTAATGGTTACATTTATAATCCTGCTTCAACAATTCCATTCCTTGGAAAGACCATCTCATATCATTTTTTTACTCCTCCAACTCTACCCTTTCTCTTTACTGCTGTGCACATTACCTAGCACTAGCACTTCACTGAAACAGTCCTCAGATGTTATCTGATCTTCCTGTTTCCTGCACTTTTACCCAGAACTTATGACTTTGCTCCTGTGGAAATAGAGGAAGTATTCTTTTTCCTAGCCAATTAAATATTAAGCTTTAGTATCTACCATTAAATAAAATGAAGAAAGAAGAAATCTTCCCTTAAATTTTTCATTCTTCCCCCAGTCTATCTTTTGTTGTTGTTGTTGTTGTTTGTTTGTTTATTTGTTTGTTGGCAGCTAGCTAGTACTTTGCTTTTCTTAAGGGCCATATTCTTTTTTTTTTTTTTTCCCTTTTTTTGTCTTTTTTTACTGACCGGTAACAGGATCGCAACCCCCGGTGTTGCGCCCGTACCGGGGACCGGCAACGGGATCGCACCCTCGGTGTTGCGCCCGCACCACGCTCAGCCAGTGAGCGGGAACCAGTCTCCACATGGGAAACGGGATCGCACCCTCGGTGTTGCGCCCGCACCGCGCTCAGCCAGTGAGCGGGAACCAGTCTCCACATGGG
>NW_007733927.1:59275-61672 GCF_000696425.1 Galeopterus variegatus
TTTTTGTCTTTTTTACTGACCGGTAACAGGATCGCAACCCCCGGTGTTGCGCCCGTACCGGGGACCGGCAACGGGATCGCACCCTCGGTGTTGCGCCCGCACCGCGCTCAGCCAGTGAGCGGGAACCAGTCTCCACATGGGATCCGAACCCTCGGTGGGAGCACCACTGCGCTCCCAAGCGGTGCACTCTCCAGTGCCCCACCAGGCCGGCCCTAGGGGCCATATTCTTAAACACTGGCCCGTCATTATATATGTTGTTCAGTTTCTACTTACTTCTCAACTCATTTCAATTTGGATTTTTTCCTTACCACTCCAATAAAACTGATTGTGCCAAGGTCGTAAATCACCTGTATGTTGCCAGATCCACAGGCATTCTGCTGTGGATTGAGTGTCACCCCCAAAACTCATTGAAGTTTGATCACAATCGTAACAATGTCAAGAAGGTGGAAAATCTGATTATGGTATTTGAAAGGTGGGGCCTTTAAGAAGTGATTGTATCACTAGGTGAGGACTATGCTTTCATGAATGGATTAATCCATTCATGAAGTAGTGGGTTCTCGTGGGTGTAGACTGTTGGCTTTATAAGGAGAGCACATGAAGGAGCTCTGGCCACTCCCACCATGTGATACACTGGTCACCACGTGACTCTACAGAGAGTTCTCACCAAGAAGAACACTCTAACTGGAAACACCCCCTGGGCCTTGGACTTTGCACCCTCCAAAACTGTAAGAAATAAATTTCATTTTTTTTTATAAATTATCCAGTTTCAGGTATTCTGTTATAAGCAACAGAAAATGGACTAATACACTTTCCTAATTTTACTACATACAAGTAGCCACTGAAACACTTGACTACTCTTTGTTTCCTGAAATGTTTTCTTATTAAGTTTTTCCTTATACCATCTGTTGTGGACTGAATGTTTGTGCACCCCCCAAATTAATATGTTAAAGACCTAATACCCAGTGTGAATGTATTTGGAGATGGGGTCTTTAAGGAAGTGGTTAAGGTTAAATAAGTTCGTAAGGGTGGGACTTGATGGAATGTTAGTATCCTTATAAGAAGAGACATCAAAGCATCACAGTGCTCTCTTGCTCTCTCTCTCTTTCCCTCCCTCTCTCTCTCCCCTGCCCCCACATTCAGAGGAAAGGCCATGTGAGGACAAAGCAGCCATGTGCAAGCCAGAAAGAAGCTCCACTAGAAACCAACCATGATGACACCTCGATCTTCAATTTCCTCCTTCCAGAACTGTGAAAAAATAAATTTCTGTTGTTTATCCACCCAGTCTTTGGTATTTTGTTATAAAAGCCCTAACAGACTAAGACACCATTTTCTCCAGATTTTCTTCCAAATCTTTCACTGAACTTTTAAAATTGCAATATGTCTACCCTAGTTTAAATATGGGGATTTCTCACTGCAAAAGTCTTCCTCTTCTTTTTTTATATCCTCTACCAAAGTAATCACAAACCTCTCCGTAGTTTTAACTACCATCTGAGTGCTGCTGACTCCCACAATTATATTTCCAGCTTAAATTTCTTCTGAAATTTCCAGAATTTTATATCCATCTGATTATTGACCGAGAAAAGAAAATGTAGAAAGATTTTACTGGCTCCTACAGCTTCTGCCCAGAAGTGACATCCTCATACTTGAATGGTTTTCATACCCATTCCATTCATCAAGGCAGGTCACCTGGCCACGTGTGACTTTAATGGGCTGGTAATATGCAAGCCTTACATGCACCTGGAAGAACAGAAAAGGTCCAAACTTGTGATCAGCCCCAAAGACTACCACCACCCCCAAAGCCTATTTCTCCTTCATGTGGCTGGTGTCTTCTCCACCTAATCCTCTTGCAGTACCACTTACTCAGGTGCTGAAAGCATCCTGGCCCACTTGATTCCTTCCTTTTCCTCCTCTCCCATGAACAACTCTTTGTCAATCCTATACAAATACCTCGAGTGCATTTCTTGCCATGTGCATGCCACCTCTGTAGTCCACATCACTGCTCTCTCCTGGCTGAACTCATCCTCCATCATTAAAACTGAACTCCCACCTCCCCTTTCTTTCTCTTGCCCTGCATTTTCTACTTTTCTCTTCCCCAATCCATTTTCCATATTTCAGGTGTAGCGATATATTGCAAGGGGAAAAAAAAAGTCAGTCATGTCAGCAGCTCCCACCACCTCTCCCAGCACGTCTTGAACCACTTTCCCATGCACTGAGCTCCAGCCAGCTGGCTTCACACCCGCTTTGCTTTCTTCCTGGATGCTCACTCCCAGCTGTTCACATGGCAACATCTTTCTCATCCCTGAATATAGCTAAAATGTTATTCACTCAGGCAGGAATTTCCCTAGAACCTTATTTTCGCAGTGACTCATGAACCCACCCCCCACTTAATTTCCATTA
>NW_007733927.1:62434-65692 GCF_000696425.1 Galeopterus variegatus
TAATCTGAAACAAATATCAGATTATTTGCAGTTTATATTGGCCTTTCCTTGGCCTTTGACTTTGTGGATAGGAATTATTTGTGGAACATGCTATGTGTTTTTAGACTAGACCTTGGCTTCTGTCGTGTGAATGAGATTGCTCCTCAATTCCCTGCTGAGAGTCCAAACTGGAAAGTAGATCTTCCTGCAGAGCAATTAAAATTTCCAATGGAAGAACTCAGGATAATACTATGACCCCTTTCTCTTAAATTTAATTCTTAATCTGACAGTACCTTTGAGTGTATATAAACTGCCCGTGCTACCAAGAAAATAAACTGTCATATCATATTTTATCCATATTTATTATGTTTTTCTTATTTATAATCAGAAGGTTCAGAACATATAAATTATCCTGCTACCTAATTAATTACAAATAAAAACAGTTAAACATCAGATATTCTGAGATTATTGGGAGACACTCTCTATTTCAGACAGATTATAAAAAATGATCTCATTTAACAAGGTAACATTTTATTACTGTGGTATTAATTTTTCAACCATTTTCAAAGTACTATTGAGATATTTAGTGGGGCCATGAGGAGTATCAGTTTACATGTGCCTTAAAGTGTTTTCAGGCTAAAACTATTTTATCCGTGCCATATAGACTAAAATCGTTGGACTTCTGCCACCTATTTATCTAATTCACTAGAGCTAATTTAAAGTAATCATTGAAGCAGAATCCTGGCCCACTTAGTGAGGGTATTACATGCACTTTCTTGTGTAATCCTCTCAACTCGATTGCCATTATCCTCATTTTGCAAATAAGACTTAGGAAGATTGAACACTTTCCTTAAGGTCACCCAGTACCTAAGTGACACAGCCAGAATAGAACAAAGGTCAGCCTGATTCCAGAGGTCATGATGCTCTTGACCCTTGTGCAGTATGGTGTCTATTATATTCATAGTGAGACATGTGAGGTTTTAGTTTTAATTTTGTGGTTTTTCTTTATATATTTTATGTCCTGCCTAATATATTATCCTACTATATCTTTTTTTTTCCTTTTTGTCTTTTTTACTGACCGGTAACGGGATCGCAACCCTCGGTGTTGCACCCACACCGCACTCAGCCAGTGAGCGGGAACCGATCTCCACATGGGATCTGAACCCTCGGCAGGAGCGCCGCCGCACTCCCAAGCGGCGCACTCTCCAGTGCGCCACCGGACTGGCCCCATAAGTGATTTTCTAACTAGGCTTGTGTACTTGGTGAGCTCCTCAGTTTCACAGAGACATAACAACTATGTGCATGCCCTATTTCCTGCCAGGGCAACATGGAAACATGCAAACTGACTTAGGAGCCTTCAAAATTCAGTACAAAAAAAATTGTGTTCAAGACAGTTATTTCAGAGGACATCTGGGCCACCCATTCTTCCATGTATTTATTAAGAAAAATGGCAGCGGATCAACAGTGGATCAGCAAAGATCTTGGAACCACACTACAGGGGCCCTCTATAGAATTGTTTTGGCGACTTGCTTTTGCTATGACCTCATCAGTCTGATGTGTTGGGGTCCACTCAATAAAGAGCCCAGTGTTGCACACAGTTAGGTCTTGTTGGAACTTGTTGTCAAGAATAGTGTTAATTGTCATACCATGTTTTATTTTTAATGAAAAAACTTCAGAAGATATTTGTATAATTTTGAACGTCTTGTGTAATTAATTTTATTTTGATTTGTTTTCTTTCTTCTTCTATCCCATTTTCAATTTGTTGTTTCTGTTTCTTTGTCATATATAAGCCATGATAAATATTTTCTGAAATAAGGATGCACACACTAATATAGTTTGGATATGTTGCCCGCCCCTTTTCCCAAGCTCTGTGGAAATCTGATCCCCAATGTGGCAGTGTTGGGAGGTGTTTGTGTCATGGGGGCAGATCCCTCATGAATAGATTCATGCCCTCCCTGGGGCGTAGTGAGTTCTTGCTGTATTTGTTCCCATGAGAGCTGGTTGTTTATAGGACCCTGGCACCTCCTCTCTCTCTTGCTTCCTCTCACCATGTGATCTGCTTGCACCCACTGGCTGCCTGCCATTTTCAGCCCTGAGCAGAAGCAACCTGAGGCCCATGCCAGATGCAGCTGTCCCAGAATCATGAATCAAATGAACCTCTTTTCTTTGTAAATTACCTAGTCTCAGTTATTCTATTACAGCAACACAATAATGGACTAATACACACACAAGTACACACACATTGAAATATATACAAATATATGTATATGCATATATAATATATATAACATATATAAAATATATGACTCCTCCCTCTAACTCCCTTTAACCAGATAATTGGCCTTTTTTGAGGCCAGTCTCTCAAGCTAAAGGAACATGTCTTCAATAATGCAGTTTTACCTCAGTGGAAAGCATGGGGAGATATTAATGAGTATTAATATTAACAAGTCCAAGGCATAGTTCTTTTCCCTCTGTCCAACCAATAGTATAATAGATTCATACTCACTGCTATGTTGGTAACATATAAACAAATTCAAGGGCAATAAAGAATACAAAGGATAATTTTCTTGGGGGTGTTTGAGTTCACAGTATAGAGAAGTCAACTTATTACCTGGTCCCTGAAAGACAGAGTGAATTTGGTACAGGAGGGTAAAAACCAAAAATATGGTAAAAGATTTCTGGAGAGTGTGGGTTGAGGATATAGTATAAACAAAACATTGCAAAGATAAGCATGTTATGCAAAAAAACCCAGGTAAGTTTGATGTCAGGTCTGCCACCGGATGACCCAAACAGCCCTTGCCTTGCTATCAGTCTCTCCCTTGGTGTCCCTTCTGGTGTGCCGGTGGATTGCCCGGATTCCTCTTTCCCTCCAGTCCCTGTTGAGAGGAGACAGAGGAAGAGAGCTGTGAAGAGAGGTGAGCACAGCCGCCGGGCCCAACCAGCCCGTTAAAGGACACTCAGATGCAGCAGGGCTTCTGTCGAGCAGTTCCGTTTATTATCAAACAAGCACTTGCTTTTAAAGGCAAATGGGGGGGGCCGGCCCGATGGCGCACTGGATAGTGCGCCGCTTGGGAAGTGCAGCGGCGCTCCCGCCCGAAGGTTCGGATCCCACATACAGACCGGTTCCCGCTCACTGGCTGAGCGAGGTGCGCGAGCAACACCGAGGGTTGCAATCCCGTTGCCGGTCCCCGGTCCGGTATAGGGGTAACACTGAGGGTTGCGATCCGTTGCCAGACACGGAAAAAGACAAAAAAAAAAAAAAAAAAAAAAAAAAAAAAA
>NW_007733927.1:66675-79410 GCF_000696425.1 Galeopterus variegatus
AAAAAAAAAAAAAAAAAAAAAAAAAAAAAAAAAAAAATGGCAAACGGGGAAAGGGGGTTTTTACCTCCTCCAATCAGCTTAAAGGATACGAGAGCATGCGGCCTGTCTAAATGCCTCGCTATTGCAATCACGCAGTGTTCAAGAGCACGTGCGCGGAAGCACGTATTTGGCCAATAAGGGCTAAGGCAAGGTTCCCACAGACACTCCCACCCTACTTCCTACCGGCGCCGTCTTAGGCTGCTACGTTAATATGCCCTTGTGGGCCCATCATGGTGCTACTTGTAATGTCACTTAATGTGGCGTTAGTTTTTAAGGCTCGACAGTTTGAGAGCCAGTGTTGCCTGGTAACAACAATCACAATAATAGTTAGCATTTACTAAGCACTTAAGTGTATGTGTATCAGCTAATTAACTACTCAAAACAACCCTATGATTTAGTTATTACCTGTATCTCCATCTACCAGATGAGGATGCTGAGGCTCAAAGAGGTTAAATAATTTGTCCAAGGTCACACAGTTAGACCAGTCACTCTGGCCCCAGAACCCACCTGACAAGGACTAGCGTTTCAGCCCTGCTCTGTACTACTACTGCTTTAGCTTTAGGTGAGTTATGTAATTTCTCGAGGGTTCAGGTTCCTGATCTTTAAAATGGGATAATATGGAATTATCTCATAGTATTAAGGAACATTTAACAGTTGTTAAATGTTCCTTAGTAAGTGTGTGCTAAAAGTTTTTTATTGTTACTGTTATACCTATTTTGTGCAGTTATTGTTGCTGTTATAATATATATTGTTGCTGTTACATGTACTGTTCTTCTAGATAGAAATGTAAGTTGAGGCTGAAATAGAGATTTAGCACAAAAATTCAAGTTCTTTGAATGCCTGGCATCATTCACACAGAAGTGGACATTGGTGTCCGTAGAACATCTGAGGACAGGAACCGACTTTATACTTTGTGTTACAAAGTCTGGTGGTGAATCGAACACAGTAAATGTTTACGAGATGTTGAATGAACAAATGGGTTCACTCACACTCCCTGGCCCTCTCAATGCATACTGGAACGTCCATGGGTTGTCATAGGACCTAGTGTGATAGCAGAAGAGTGTCCATAGCTCTCCACTCAGTACCATAAGGAACCAGAGAGTACGACTACAGTGATAAAAAGGCCATAGGGAGAAACGAACGAGTGAGCCTCCTGCCTGAGGCGTTCGGTATGGAGAAAACTTCAAAATCCATGGTGCTCGGAGGGAAGTTTAGACGAATATCATGGCCGAGAGGTTTTGCTCCTTTATCCTGCAGTGTTGTCATCTCTAAGATGCCAATAGGATTAAACCCTACAGAGTCACTCTGGAGAGACTCGGACCCATGTTTGATTCCCCAAGGATTTAAGCAGTTTGCTCACTCAGTCTCCTGTGATTTTCAAGCCTGTTTCTCACTTTTATAAACACTATTCTTGGTTGAGATCTTTAAAAAGTAAAAAGTTTAAAAGAATAAAATGTAAGCACTTAAAAATTTTACATGTAACACACTTCTAGGTAAAAAATATGAGAGTAGTAAAGGCAAATCCTAGACAAAGAGTTTTGGATCACAAAACTATACTGTTTTCTAGCCAAATACAGTAAAAATAAATCTGAGTTCAGTGACTTTGTCATAGACTAAATAATCTTTTAAAAATCCAGCTTTGGTCTCTAAATATGCAGCCCTCTCAAAGAATTTCCAGAAGCACTGAAATAGAGGCAAAAGGAAGAAGGAAGTTACATGACATGAGACACAATACAGAAAAGCAATATTATTGCAACCATAATCATTTGCTGACATCTTGAACTTGTAACAGCTTCCTTAAACTCATGTCTCCTCACCCTCATGGCATGTTCAATATCTCTGCACACTTGGAAACATAAAACACTAATTTCCATTACTCTCTTATTATAGGGAGCTGAGGAATAGAGAAGACCAGCCAGGTGGTAACTTAATAGCCATTCAGAAAGATGATGGCTTTTGAGGTGGTACTATCTCAGGCTAAGAAGTTATGCTAAGCGTAGGACATTAATGGTTTAAGAAATTGTGTGTGTCCATTCGGAAGAAATATCTTGCTGAATTTTAGCCCTTTCTTCTTAAAACACACTACTATTACTTGTAATAGCTTGAGACAGATTATTTAATGCATATGCTACTTCTAAAAAGTGGATTTATTCTTTTAGGCCAAACTCTATTATCCAACTTAGAAAACTTTGTAAGAGGCAATGCTTCATATGATTTCTATTTTTTTTTTTTTTTAGTTTGAAGGAAAGTCCGTGTCAATTTTTAGGGCATGATACACTTCATTCAGACAGTCAGTGATTATTTCAAGAAATACGTGTGTGTGTGTGTGTGTGTGTGTGTGTGTGTGTTTGAAGTGCTGGGTTACAATGATTAGCAAAATGGTGCACAGCACTTTACTCACAGGTTTAACATTTTAATGATCAAAGTGGGTATTGATAACATAATAACAAAAATGAATTTGCAACTGAATAATTGCTACACATGAGAATTACACGGTTCTATAATAATATGTAACAGACAGAGACAGTATGGATTCTTGTTTAGACTCGGAGGGAGGAGAGAATATTATAATGGTCAGTGATAGCCTCAATGCAGACTAGATGGATAATGGGAAATTGCCACCTCATTTAGAATCTGAAGTCTAAAGCTGAATGAAACAATTCTTTCTAACAAAAGAAAAAAGTTTCCTTTGTCTTCTAAAGTTTCTCTTTAAAAAATCATGCAGACCTTTGCTGTCTACGTAGTTGTGCTCTCACCACGATGCTGAAAAACCCGAACCTGGTTATTATAAAAGCTGAAACTTCAGTTTATCAAAATAATGTGAAATCTAAAATGGATTTTTTTTAAAAGACCTAATAAAATGTTTCTATTAAGTTCAGACTCCTTTCTAAGCAAGGATCAGAACCAAGTCCAAAATTTAGTGTTTTGCTTATTTGCCTCGTTTGGTCCTCACCACTGAAAAATCATAAAAGAGCAGACAGAGAAATAAAGTAAAAATATAAAACATCATTCTAATAACTTCACTTACTGAAGACAATTTCTCTGTTCATCAGTGGAGTGATTGGGGATTAACAGAATCTCTTTTCAGTTTTCTTATAGACATCACCAATGAAGATATACATTCCTAAATGACATTGTAGATGCCTGTCCTACAAATACAAGCCAGATTCTGTATACAGGAAAAAAAAACCTTGCAACCTTGCTCCAAAAATCACTTTCACGTTATGACTCATTTAAGTATCTGAATCACTTTCATGTTATGACTCATTTCAGTATCTGGATTTATGGAGCTGTCCAAATTCCCATAATAATCATGGGATAATGAATCCTTTTGCCTTTTGGTCAGGTAGCCACAGGCTCTAAAATGGATTATTTGTCTTTAGGAGAAGAAAAAAATGAGTGGATGCAGACACTATATTAATGGCTAGCTTAACCCACTCCTTGTTTTTCTTTTATTTTATTAAAATGTCTGTGATCATATCAGTAGTGCTCATAGTTTTTATATGAGAAGATAAAACTCAAAATATAATGGTACTCTTGCATCTCTGCCAAGGAAATTTTAGTCATTGAAAGAAAGTATAAGCTTTCTATTAAAAGTTATTACTATGTGATATATTTTCTAAAACTAAAATGCATTCATTTTACAGCAAAGTGCTCATTTTAAGTAATTCATTCTCTTTACCCACTTACACATAGCGGAGGTTCCTATGGAACAAGCAAGCGAATAAGGCCCCTTCCTTCCTGGCTTTCTGGAAGCTCATGGTCTCAACAGCAAACTAGTTAGGGACTACATTTATTTATTTTACCTATTTAAGGAATTGAATTTTGTCTGGATCCTTTATTCAAACAAATGTGGTCATTCTGTACAGTATGGAATTTTCTGCTGTTTGGAAATAGCACAGAGTAAAACTGCTCTATAAAACATGGCCAAACCCTAGAGCTGAAAGAAAGAGTAAAATTGGTTGGCCTCTCCCATTTTACATGTAGTAATAATATAAACAAATACTTATGTAGTGTTTATTAGGTGCATGGCACATAGGTTAACTCATTTAAGCCTTGCCTCAAACAAATGAGATGGTACCTTTGTCATTTTCATTTTACAGATGGAAAAACTGAAGCCTGGAGACTGTAATAAATGGCCATGGTCACAGAGCTGGGTGTTGGCAAAGCGAGGAGGAACACTCATGACCCAGCAATCCCACTATTGGGTATCTATCCGAAGGCAATGAAATTAATACGTCAAAGAGACACCTGCACTACCTTGTTAATTACAGCACTATTCAAAATAGCCAAGAGATGGAATCAACCTAAATGTCCATCAAAAGATGAATGGGCAAAAAAAAAATGTGGTATATATACACAACGGGGTACTTTTCAGCAACAATAAAATAATAAAATTCTGCCATTTGCAGCAACATGAATGGGACTGTAGACTATCACGTCAAGTTACAGCACTATTCAAAATAGCCAAGAGATGGAATCAACCTAAATGTCCATCAAAAGATGAACGGGCAAAAAAAAAATGTGGTATATATACACAACGGGGTACTTTTCAGCAACAATAAAATAATAAAATTCTGCCATTTGCAGCAACATGAATGGAACTGTAGACTATCACGTCAAATGAAGTAAGTCAGGCACAGAAAGACAAATACTGTGCTCATATGTGGAATCCGAAAAAAAAATGTAGAGGTAGTTCTCACAGAAGCGGAGACTAGAACAATTTTACCAGAGCCTGGGAAGGGAAGGAAGAAAGGGAAAAGAAGAAGAGGTGGATTAACAGGTCCAAAGTTACAGGTAGATTAAGTTCCGATGTTCTAGTCTGACTATAGCTAGCAATATTTTAGCGTGCATTTCTACATAGCTGGACAAGAGGATCTTGAACATAATCACCACAAAGTAAAGGTAAAGATTGAGGTGATGGATACGCTATTTACCCTAAGAAAATCATTGTACAATGTATGCACACATTGGACCCCATGAATATGTACAATTAAAAATAAATATTTTTTTTAAAAAGAGAGAGAGAGAGAAGAAACACTGATCTCCTGACTCCTACTAGAGAGCTCCTCAAGGGAATTATGAGAACTCATTGCATGCTGCTACAGAGCCACTGCAAACACATGGCTTGCACCGGGAATATTTGTATTTAATTTTCTGGTCCATTCTAACCTGCCAGAAATATCCCAAAAATTTTAGAGGAAAAAAAAAGCCCTTCCTTCTTTCTACATCTCTGTCCAGGGCTTGTTTTCATCATGTATATAGGACTTTAAACTTCCACTTTTGAAAATTACAGTCATGTGTCACTTAATGATAGGGTTGCAATCTGAGAAATGCATCATTAGAAGATTCTGTCATTGTGCAAACATCAGAGAGTGTACTTACACAAACCTAGATAGTATAGCCTACTACATACCGAGGCTATGGTATAGCCACCATCGTATATGTGGTGCATGACTGCAGTTCAGGAGACCAAATGCCTGTAAGAGACTATAGCGGTTTGAATCCTGCTTTAATTGCAAGTCACCTTAATTAAAAAATTTCTTTACGTTTTTACAAATAAAAAATCTGTCAGAAAATGTAAGCAACTTTCAAGACAGTAATTTAAACAGATGTAACTATATTAAGATTTTAACACAGCCATGGAAAGGAAGAAATATATTTCATCCTGAAGACTACACACAATCAGCCCAGACATGCCTGTACTTTTCTTTGTATCTCTTCAATACGTAGTAACCTCTTTATTGGCCCCTCTCTGACTGCTGTACCTCAGGTTGATCTGTTTGCTGCTTTTGTTTCATAACAGCCAAAGGCTGTGCTGCATTGCAGGCAATTGGCTTCCAGGATGTCCTTAGAGAATTTCTTTCCTGCCCTGTTTGCAGCCACCCTGTACATCCCATAATAAGAGCTCTGCCATCTATCCTGTGCACATTTCCAGCCGAGCAAAAACTGAATTACATGAGGTATAGCTTCAAAGTTGTACTCATTCAATGTTACAAATAGTTTTTGGCTGACATTGATGAAACTCCTCAAATGTCTGATGGGATGTTGGTGACAAAGATAAATCTCATAGGCATGTGTGCAGGCAGGCGTTTGTGTGAGTGGAGACGTGAGCCAGTTTGAAACTTTAGCATATAGGTCACCTCTAGACGAACATTTATTTCAACTGTTATCAACATTTAATTTTTTTGTTTACATAATGACAGCTACCTATGGTATTTGTTTAAGCAAATGCTAATTCCCATAAAGATATAATAACACGTTTACTTATTAAACGAGATCTTATTTAGAACATTTTAAAGCATCTATTATGGAAGCGTTACTTCTCTGAGATCGTACAGCACCTTATATAAATGTATTGTAATTTTAAACATTATAATAATTAACCCATTTATTTTTCTCCCTCACTTGATAATTAGCTCTAAAGGACAAAACGAATGAACAGAAAACATGAAATGAATGAGTAATGGATTCGTGTATTCTTTCCTTCATCTCACTAATGCTGGAGCTTAAAGAAAAATACAATTAATATTACCTATCATTGTTGCTAATATCATAATCCTTCTTCCTTACCCAACGTCTAGTCAATTACCAGGACCTGCTGATTTTAACACCTGATTTTTAAAATAAAATATATGACCTCTTCCCTCACTATGCTACTGAAATTCAAGCTCTCTTTGCTTAGACCCTAACTCCAGGTTTTCCCCCTTTGAAATTCGGCTTTCATAAAACCAGCAACAATATTTTCTTTCCAAAATGCAAATCCAATCGGGTCATGCTCCTGCATGGATGTTATTAATTGCTCCCAGATGGCATACAAGGACCTCCACGGCCTGACTCCATCTATTGTTCTAGCCTCATCTACTACTTCCACTCTCGTGATTTAAACTCTAAGAGCAATGTCCTACCCCTCCTAAGGGCCACACTCTTGTTTTTGCATCCTTGCTATCGTGCTCTCTTCTGTGCTTTAACCTATTTCTCAGCTTCTAGGTGCAGCTCAGGTCTCCTCCTCCTCAGGATCCCTCCACACCTCTTTGAAGGCTCCTCCAGAGAGGCTGAGGGTGCCTGTCCCTCATCCTGTCACACCAGGACCTTAGCGTTCATTCTGCAGGTTTCTGTGTGCTGTGGACATTTCTGTGGCTAGTTCCATTTCCCTTATGAATCTATTAGCCTCTTGAACACGTGTATGTTTTATTCATATTTTACTCCCTTCCATTGACAGGGTGCCCTGATTCACAGGAAACACAGAATAAATGGAGGTTGACCTCAGTTGAACTTTTCTGGAAACGGCTGATCTATCCTTGTTGAACCAGATTAAAAATCAGTTTCTACAGAACAACACTTCACACCATTCAATCCTGTAAATAACTTTAACTTTTTATAAATAAAAAATAATGATAAAAAAATAATCTTTCTCATTTTGGATTTACCTAGTTGTACTAAACAACAAACTGATTGGAAGGCATTTTAAACCACCTTCCACTTCATGAGGCGGTCATTGAATTTTCCTGGAAGTTGTACAGGTAATAGTTTTCTAAGCAAAGCTGACTATATAATTGGGCTGTCTTTGCTTCAATAGGAAAAAAAAATCAATTAAATTATTATTTCAATTTTTTTTCACTGTGGGTATTTCAGTTTCCATGCACGTCTAAAATTAAACATGCATTTCTTCTCTCTGGACAGTCTTGAGCACCCCACTGGCTCATGCTCCTTGCCTCCCAAAACTGCCATTAATGCTTCATTTCTCTCTCTGCAGCCGAGTTGTTTTATAGTTTTTTATTCACTAACCCTGAAAATGAACTATTATCTTTTCCTGTAAAAAAGAAAAATAAAACAACATGTATTTAATGTCTAAACCTACTCTGGTCAGAGCAATGCTGTTCTGCACCTCTCTTCTATTGTGAGAACAGCCCAAAAAGGAAGAAATTAGATCCCATAAATCGACTTGTTTTGACTGACAACTCACAATACATTGTTCTATACATAACATTATATAGCACAACATGTCATACATATAGAGTGCATCAACCACCTCACCAACCACTAACTTGCTCTATCGATTGCTCATAAATTCTGGTTTTCTGCATTTTGTTAATTTAGGTTTATTGACTTTTTTCTGATTAGATCAATTGCAATGCACATTATTACAAATCCAATTATTAAGACACAGTGAAAGGAAAAAGATTTTTACAATAAAGCACTGCATTATCGCCATAATTATAAGCACTTAATTTAAAATCGGAATGTCATGAGCGAATATGCAGTTATATATGACTCATTGAACAGCTGACATTGTGTGTAAGAATAGCTCTAGGTCTCAAGGAGTCCCTTGTCAAAGGTTTCCTTGCTTTCATTCTCTAAATAATTTATTAGAAGCCTAAAAATGACTTACCTTCTAAACAGCTTCCATTTTTTTTCATATTATCATAGAGCAAATATGATTACAAATGCCTATTCACAGGTTGCCCTGCTCCCATAAATAAATTAATAAAGAATAAATGATTGAAAATATAATATTTAAATGGATGCTTAACAATGGCATCAAATATTTCTGATTAAAATGATCTTTCCTTCTTTCCATTCAATTAGAAATAAAATCTTTTGGGGCCGGCCTGGTGGTGCACTGTAGCAGCGCTCCCACCGAGGGTTCAGATCCCACATGCAGACCAGCCGCTCACTGGCTGAGCGAGGTGCGGGAGCAACACCGAGGGTTGCGATCCCGTTGCCGGTCCCGGTCCGGTACGGGTGCGACACTGAGGGTTGCGATCCATTGCTGGTCATGAAAAAAGACAAAAAGAAAAAAAAAAAAAAAGAAATAAAATCTTTTCCAGATGAATAATTCTTGAAACTTACTTGATATGTTTTCAACATCGGCCAGACAATGTGAGGACTGTCTCTGTTACAGCTCAGCTTCTTCTCCTACAAATGGTTAGTTGGAATCATTTATTTGAATTTAAAACCAGGAGAAAGCTCTGGATTCACTGACATTATCAATGGAGCTCTTGTACTAGAAGTACGTTATGGTTACACTGAAATTATTGAATATCTACTTCAGCTTTGGTCACAGAGTGACAATTCACTCTGCAAGAACAAGTGGGGGAAATTAAGAAACTTGGAGGAATATAAAAGTTTAAAAGTTATTTAAGTTTCTAAATTCCATTCTGTTCTCGGTTAACACTCAATAATATCTCTACTGATTATATTGCTGAAGGTTCACAGAATGGCAGTTTTGACACCCACTGAAATTTTCCATTTTTTACTGTCTTGAGTTGGACATATGCACTATCTCATTAACATGGATGTCTTTTTGAATACTTGTCTTTTGAACAACCCAGAAACCTTCAGCAATTATTTTGCTCTCTTTTCTGTATTCCCACAGAACACTCTGTAACCTGAATTACAGTATTTATTTAGCCTTCTCTACTGCAGTTGTATATATATATATATATATGTTTGTTACTAAAATAGGAGTTCCTTAACATCAGGGAATCTTTCTGTTTATAGCATTAGTCCAAAGCACCACACATTGTAGGTGTCTGATAAATATTTACTGAATAAGTAAATGTATGTCAAAGAAGGAAATACATTTGTCTTATGAGAATCCTGCAATTTCTTTCTAATCAGCTGATCTAAAAAGATCCCTCTGCAGGACAGATCCCTCAAGGAACTGGGTGACCTTGGGACACCCAATTCTCCACCCCACCCCCCACTTTCTTGCTGGTAGTTTCCAAAATTAACCATAAAGTATTGGGAATGCAACATCTTGAGTTAAGGAGGGAGCTAGCCCCAGCTCTGTTCCAATAACTCCTACAACAGGATGCCCCTCAGTACTTTAGCCCAGTGATTCCCATGACCACAAGGTATATAACCCAAGGTGGGCTCCCTTTCAGAGTCCCTCATCTGTGGTAGAATGGAGTGCATGAAGTTGAGACTCCATCATCCCCAGGCAGATTTCTGAGCCTTGAGGAATCTGCTCACAATGAATCCTAGGCTTGCGTTGTACCTTGCTACCCACCTGTAAGTAATAAAACCAGCTTCATGTAACTCATTATGTACAGTTATGTGTCACTGGACACTGATCGTGTGTGTTCTGTGTCACTAAACTTGGCCAAGTTGGTAACCAATACACAGTGAACCTGCTCCACACCCTCTATTCAAGATCTGTAAATATCATCATTGAAATATCAGCATTGTGCTTGAGAATTATGTGCATTCAATAATCTAACTGCAAAGGATTTAATCCACACATCTAGTGAAAAATAAGAGTCTATTCAAAGGAGTGCTTATTTGGGGCAAGAAACAAGACTCGTGCTGAAATTCTCTTTTAAATTTAGGTTTAAAGTCCACACTTAAAACAATATTGAACAAAATTTTGAATCCCTGTTGGGAATTCCTATTATGCATGTGTTATCAATTAACAAAATTGTGGGCATGTTCTTCTGTACCAAATGTTTTATTAAACAATCAACTTCAAATTTTCCTTCCATAGTTAAGTTATAGATAACATCATTCTGCGGTGTCTTTAAAAACTATCCATCTTTTCTGAGTTCAAAACAGCCACTACCATTTGCCTGTATTCATCTGACTTGAAACAGTTCTCACTGAATCAATGCCAGAGCAGCAAGATAACAGCTGCAAGATCCAAACCACCTGTAAACATCAGCTCATCTCACACCTGTAACAAGTCACCTAATGTCGAGAAGTTCCATGCAGGTAAATGAAGCCCAGATCACATAAGTATTGTCAGAGGAGGGAGTTCAGATTTTTTGTTATTTGGCTATTTTATGTCTCACTTATAATTAGTTTATATTCTTTAATATTTTCTTGCTTAAGTTTTGAAACTATATTACAGTTTTTTCTCAATTCTTTCCAACACTTACATTCCTCGTTAAATATATATTCCCACTAAATAATAATCTTCCATAAGAAAGAGCTTTGCACATAGGAGAGAATAAATCCTGCATCAAAACTCAGTCTCCTAGTCTGAGAGAAGATGCTCAGCAAATGAAACTAGTAAATGCCTACTCTTATCTGCTCAGAACAGCACTTACTTTATCTGGGCCATATATTTTTCCTCTTCTTTAGCTACGACTTTGGATTGGGATTTGCCTCCTTCTCCCTCATCACAGTGGCTGATCTAGAGATGGGCCAGTGGCCTCTCTGGGCTTAGTATAGAACCCCTCTTCCAGGTCAGAGTTGATTGGCTCAGGGACACAAACTTGATGCAATCTCAGCCAATCGTCCCTTATCTGTGACTTTTGAACTTGAAAACAAAAGTCAGGAGTCCCATTCTCTCTGGTCATAGAGTTGGAAAACTCCAGGATCCATGTTTCTATTGACCACGGAAGAGGCCCAATCTGAGAAAAGAAGCTAACATGCAGAAAGAAGCCAAGTGAGAGGTGGAGAGTGAATCCTCGTGGTGTTCCTGACCCTGTTGTTGGTGGGGACTGAGGCTCTGCCACCTCTGTTTTAATTCTATTAGCCAATACTTTCCCCCACAATGTTTTCCTAAGCTAGTTCAAGTTTGATTTCCAACCAATCCACTGACTAATTCACTCAATGATGATGGCAATAATACATACTAGTATCTAATCAGTTTTTCTACTGCTCATCTATAACTTCATGGTTTTTTTATAATATATATGTTTAACTTTCAAAGGAAGTTAAATTTCCAACTATAATAAAAAAACACATATTAGTTCATTTTCTGTTAGTTATAACAGAATACATAAACTGGATAATTTATAAAGAAATAGAAGTTATTTCTTACAGTTTTAGAGGCCAGGAAATCCAAGGTCCAGGGGCCACATCTGGTGAGGGTCTTCATCTTGTTAGATGAAGAGTCCTGTGGCAACACAAGGTGTCACGTAAGGAGGACTAGGTGACAGAGCTTGTGAGGGGCTCACTTGTCCTCCTTATAAAGCCCCCAGTCAACACCCATGATAACCCGTTCAACCATTAACCCACTACTCCATGAATGGATTAGTGCACTCATGAGAGCACAGCCCTCATGATTCAATTACCTCTTAAAGTCCCCAACTTTCAACACTGCCATGTTGGGAATCAAGGTCATACATGAGCTTTAGAGGGGACAAACATTTAGACCATAGCAATGCAACAAAAAAACTACTTTTTCTTGAATGAGATTTCCTAACTCCAACTAAAAAAATGAAAGAAAAGGCTGACATACATATACTCATATACAGTTTGTCTGTTTGCTAAACTTTCTTCATCATAGAGCTCTAGGCATCATTTCTCCAGATTTTTCTCTTTGTCATGTTCCCACAGTAAATATTCACTTAACCAATTTATTTTTTGGAAAATATTTATAAATCTTAGTCTTTTCTAGTCCTTATATTTTCTACTGAAAGAATGAGTCAACAAGCAACAACCTC
The DNA here is from genome assembly GCF_000696425.1 of Galeopterus variegatus. Classification (NCBI taxonomy): domain Eukaryota; kingdom Metazoa; phylum Chordata; class Mammalia; order Dermoptera; family Cynocephalidae; genus Galeopterus; species Galeopterus variegatus. The sequence goes on from NW_007733927.1 coordinate 79,110, forward strand.
ACAGTGTTTCAGAAACTTTAATTCTGATAGCAATGGCTCTGACGACAGTCCAATATTAGTGCAATGCTAATTTATTGTGCCTTTCCTATAAAATATCATCCTCTCAAAAGCAAACATCTTTTCATGAGTCAAAAGATATGAAAAAGAGAATTTATATTTTGTTATTAAAAAGTGGAAAGGTAGGCCGGCCTGGTGGCGCACTCCTACAGTGCGCCGCTTGGGAGCATGGTGGCACTCCCGCCGAGGGTTCGGATCCCACATACAGACCGGTTCCCGCTCACTGGCTGAGCGAGGTGAGGGT
>NW_007733927.1:79420-99700 GCF_000696425.1 Galeopterus variegatus
TTACAGCACTATTCAAAATAGCCAAGAGATGGAATCAACCTAAATGTCCATCAAAAGATGAACGGGCAAAAAAAAAATGTGGTATATATACACAACGGGGTACTTTTCAGCAACAATAAAATAATAAAATTCTGCCATTTGCAGCAACATGAATGGAACTGTAGACTATCACGTCAAATGAAGTAAGTCAGGCACAGAAAGACAAATACTGTGCTCATATGTGGAATCCGAAAAAAAAATGTAGAGGTAGTTCTCACAGAAGCGGAGACTAGAACAATTTTACCAGAGCCTGGGAAGGGAAGGAAGAAAGGGAAAAGAAGAAGAGGTGGATTAACAGGTCCAAAGTTACAGGTAGATTAAGTTCCGATGTTCTAGTCTGACTATAGCTAGCAATATTTTAGCGTGCATTTCTACATAGCTGGACAAGAGGATCTTGAACATAATCACCACAAAGTAAAGGTAAAGATTGAGGTGATGGATACGCTATTTACCCTAAGAAAATCATTGTACAATGTATGCACACATTGGACCCCATGAATATGTACAATTAAAAATAAATATTTTTTTTAAAAAGAGAGAGAGAGAGAAGAAACACTGATCTCCTGACTCCTACTAGAGAGCTCCTCAAGGGAATTATGAGAACTCATTGCATGCTGCTACAGAGCCACTGCAAACACATGGCTTGCACCGGGAATATTTGTATTTAATTTTCTGGTCCATTCTAACCTGCCAGAAATATCCCAAAAATTTTAGAGGAAAAAAAAAGCCCTTCCTTCTTTCTACATCTCTGTCCAGGGCTTGTTTTCATCATGTATATAGGACTTTAAACTTCCACTTTTGAAAATTACAGTCATGTGTCACTTAATGATAGGGTTGCAATCTGAGAAATGCATCATTAGAAGATTCTGTCATTGTGCAAACATCAGAGAGTGTACTTACACAAACCTAGATAGTATAGCCTACTACATACCGAGGCTATGGTATAGCCACCATCGTATATGTGGTGCATGACTGCAGTTCAGGAGACCAAATGCCTGTAAGAGACTATAGCGGTTTGAATCCTGCTTTAATTGCAAGTCACCTTAATTAAAAAATTTCTTTACGTTTTTACAAATAAAAAATCTGTCAGAAAATGTAAGCAACTTTCAAGACAGTAATTTAAACAGATGTAACTATATTAAGATTTTAACACAGCCATGGAAAGGAAGAAATATATTTCATCCTGAAGACTACACACAATCAGCCCAGACATGCCTGTACTTTTCTTTGTATCTCTTCAATACGTAGTAACCTCTTTATTGGCCCCTCTCTGACTGCTGTACCTCAGGTTGATCTGTTTGCTGCTTTTGTTTCATAACAGCCAAAGGCTGTGCTGCATTGCAGGCAATTGGCTTCCAGGATGTCCTTAGAGAATTTCTTTCCTGCCCTGTTTGCAGCCACCCTGTACATCCCATAATAAGAGCTCTGCCATCTATCCTGTGCACATTTCCAGCCGAGCAAAAACTGAATTACATGAGGTATAGCTTCAAAGTTGTACTCATTCAATGTTACAAATAGTTTTTGGCTGACATTGATGAAACTCCTCAAATGTCTGATGGGATGTTGGTGACAAAGATAAATCTCATAGGCATGTGTGCAGGCAGGCGTTTGTGTGAGTGGAGACGTGAGCCAGTTTGAAACTTTAGCATATAGGTCACCTCTAGACGAACATTTATTTCAACTGTTATCAACATTTAATTTTTTTGTTTACATAATGACAGCTACCTATGGTATTTGTTTAAGCAAATGCTAATTCCCATAAAGATATAATAACACGTTTACTTATTAAACGAGATCTTATTTAGAACATTTTAAAGCATCTATTATGGAAGCGTTACTTCTCTGAGATCGTACAGCACCTTATATAAATGTATTGTAATTTTAAACATTATAATAATTAACCCATTTATTTTTCTCCCTCACTTGATAATTAGCTCTAAAGGACAAAACGAATGAACAGAAAACATGAAATGAATGAGTAATGGATTCGTGTATTCTTTCCTTCATCTCACTAATGCTGGAGCTTAAAGAAAAATACAATTAATATTACCTATCATTGTTGCTAATATCATAATCCTTCTTCCTTACCCAACGTCTAGTCAATTACCAGGACCTGCTGATTTTAACACCTGATTTTTAAAATAAAATATATGACCTCTTCCCTCACTATGCTACTGAAATTCAAGCTCTCTTTGCTTAGACCCTAACTCCAGGTTTTCCCCCTTTGAAATTCGGCTTTCATAAAACCAGCAACAATATTTTCTTTCCAAAATGCAAATCCAATCGGGTCATGCTCCTGCATGGATGTTATTAATTGCTCCCAGATGGCATACAAGGACCTCCACGGCCTGACTCCATCTATTGTTCTAGCCTCATCTACTACTTCCACTCTCGTGATTTAAACTCTAAGAGCAATGTCCTACCCCTCCTAAGGGCCACACTCTTGTTTTTGCATCCTTGCTATCGTGCTCTCTTCTGTGCTTTAACCTATTTCTCAGCTTCTAGGTGCAGCTCAGGTCTCCTCCTCCTCAGGATCCCTCCACACCTCTTTGAAGGCTCCTCCAGAGAGGCTGAGGGTGCCTGTCCCTCATCCTGTCACACCAGGACCTTAGCGTTCATTCTGCAGGTTTCTGTGTGCTGTGGACATTTCTGTGGCTAGTTCCATTTCCCTTATGAATCTATTAGCCTCTTGAACACGTGTATGTTTTATTCATATTTTACTCCCTTCCATTGACAGGGTGCCCTGATTCACAGGAAACACAGAATAAATGGAGGTTGACCTCAGTTGAACTTTTCTGGAAACGGCTGATCTATCCTTGTTGAACCAGATTAAAAATCAGTTTCTACAGAACAACACTTCACACCATTCAATCCTGTAAATAACTTTAACTTTTTATAAATAAAAAATAATGATAAAAAAATAATCTTTCTCATTTTGGATTTACCTAGTTGTACTAAACAACAAACTGATTGGAAGGCATTTTAAACCACCTTCCACTTCATGAGGCGGTCATTGAATTTTCCTGGAAGTTGTACAGGTAATAGTTTTCTAAGCAAAGCTGACTATATAATTGGGCTGTCTTTGCTTCAATAGGAAAAAAAAATCAATTAAATTATTATTTCAATTTTTTTTCACTGTGGGTATTTCAGTTTCCATGCACGTCTAAAATTAAACATGCATTTATTACTTTATGGCTCAAATTATTAATAGTAAAAAATATAAATCCTCCAAAAGCAAAAAAATGGTAGCTAGTCCAGAGTTTTCCTTCCATTTTTGGTCAGCAAAATTGATCCTCACAGCAAGAAGGAAAATTTGTGTATTTTCTTGCTATTGGGGACATACCTGCTTCATCCTCAATCTTGTCGTAGTCACAAAGGGTTGACTTGATATAGAAACTATGTGGCACTTTGATCGGAGTTGCAATGGAAACATTCGGGCCACCACTTATCCAGAATCATGTTTTCCCCACAGATAAGAGAGAAAGTCAGATTCAATCCCTCTAACCTTTTGGGTCTCACATAAAATAGGTTACGTATAGTACAAAAATCATTAGCATAACAAGTAGATTATAATCACTTTCATATAAATCCATATATGTATTTTAAGATGCCGAATTAAAAGGAATCATTGAGTATCCAAAAAGGTGGTGGCCATAAAACGTAAAACAAGGAAATGACATAAAATATCATTCATTAAACCTGACCTACACATAAAGGGGGACACCATAATAATCATTGAGTGATGACTGCAATCAGGCTTTTGTGACAGGTCATTGAGATCTAAAATGAAAAACTGAATTATTACTAAATGAAAGGATTTGGCTTCTCTGTTGAATTGATTCACATATTTTAAAAATTTTAGTTATATTTGGGGTTATATTTAAAGGTCGAAAAGTAAAATTGAAGCATCTTGACTGTTGCAAGTATCCCCCTTGGCTCTGGGGAGTAAGTATCTCCTGGGTTTAGAAGTTTAGCTTTTTGTTCAGGCTTATATGTGTTAACCAATTTTACCAAAGGAATTTAGAAATAAAGATAGACTTTATTTGGCACAGTTTGCAAACCAGGGAGATGTAGCCTTCAGTACAAAACAAAAGTGCCCTTCATCAGAACAAAGAGAGAGACTGTCTTACAGAGCAAAAGATCACTCCCAGGTCCTACTCAGGTCCTTTATGCCCATGAGAGATTCTGGCTTGCTGAGTTCTGGCCAATTAACACATGACAGGTTACAGTCCATTGGTTAAGATCAGTTGACCTACAGCATAAGCAGGGGCAAGTAGCTTGCAGAAGTCCCAAACAGGGTAGCTGTGCAACCTCTAGTCAGCAAATGACCACTTGGCTCCAGTTGGAATTTAGACCCATGTAGCCACTTTACGATCCATCTTGAAGGATTAGCTCTTTCAGCCTTCACATATGATAACAGACATTTCAAGAAAGTACACAGAGCCAGAGGGCATGGCCAGAACAGGAAAAGCAAAGGAGTATCTCAAGTCCCATCGCAACCCACACAGTGCCCACTGCAGCAGACATCAGTAATCCATCCCAGCCCTCACCCTCAGGATTTGCCTGTGAACTCTGCTATCTTCTCTCTGGACAGTCTTGAGCACCCCACTGGCTCATGCTCCTTGCCTCCCAAAACTGCCATTAATGCTTCATTTCTCTCTCTGCAGCCGAGTTGTTTTATAGTTTTTTATTCACTAACCCTGAAAATGAACTATTATCTTTTCCTGTAAAAAAGAAAAATAAAACATGTATTTAATGTCTAAACCTACTCTGGTCAGAGCAATGCTGTTCTGCACCTCTCTTCTATTGTGAGAACAGCCCAAAAAGGAAGAAATTAGATCCCATAAATCGACTTGTTTTGACTGACAACTCACAATACATTGTTCTATACATAACATTATATAGCACAACATGTCATACATATAGAGTGCATCAACCACCTCACCAACCACTAACTTGCTCTATCGATTGCTCATAAATTCTGGTTTTCTGCATTTTGTTAATTTAGGTTTATTGACTTTTTTCTGATTAGATCAATTGCAATGCACATTATTACAAATCCAATTATTAAGACACAGTGAAAGGAAAAAGATTTTTACAATAAAGCACTGCATTATCGCCATAATTATAAGCACTTAATTTAAAATCGGAATGTCATGAGCGAATATGCAGTTATATATGACTCATTGAACAGCTGACATTGTGTGTAAGAATAGCTCTAGGTCTCAAGGAGTCCCTTGTCAAAGGTTTCCTTGCTTTCATTCTCTAAATAATTTATTAGAAGCCTAAAAATGACTTACCTTCTAAACAGCTTCCATTTTTTTTCATATTATCATAGAGCAAATATGATTACAAATGCCTATTCACAGGTTGCCCTGCTCCCATAAATAAATTAATAAAGAATAAATGATTGAAAATATAATATTTAAATGGATGCTTAACAATGGCATCAAATATTTCTGATTAAAATGATCTTTCCTTCTTTCCATTCAATTAGAAATAAAATCTTTTGGGGCCGGCCTGGTGGTGCACTGTAGCAGCGCTCCCACCGAGGGTTCAGATCCCACATGCAGACCAGCCGCTCACTGGCTGAGCGAGGTGCGGGAGCAACACCGAGGGTTGCGATCCCGTTGCCGGTCCCGGTCCGGTACGGGTGCGACACTGAGGGTTGCGATCCATTGCTGGTCACGAAAAAAGACAAAAAGAAAAAAAAAAAAAAAGAAATAAAATCTTTTCCAGATGAATAATTCTTGAAACTTACTTGATATGTTTTCAACATCGGCCAGACAATGTGAGGACTGTCTCTGTTACAGCTCAGCTTCTTCTCCTACAAATGGTTAGTTGGAATCATTTATTTGAATTTAAAACCAGGAGAAAGCTCTGGATTCACTGACATTATCAATGGAGCTCTTGTACTAGAAGTACGTTATGGTTACACTGAAATTATTGAATATCTACTTCAGCTTTGGTCACAGAGTGACAATTCACTCTGCAAGAACAAGTGGGGGAAATTAAGAAACTTGGAGGAATATAAAAGTTTAAAAGTTATTTAAGTTTCTAAATTCCATTCTGTTCTCGGTTAACACTCAATAATATCTCTACTGATTATATTGCTGAAGGTTCACAGAATGGCAGTTTTGACACCCACTGAAATTTTCCATTTTTTACTGTCTTGAGTTGGACATATGCACTATCTCATTAACATGGATGTCTTTTTGAATACTTGTCTTTTGAACAACCCAGAAACCTTCAGCAATTATTTTGCTCTCTTTTCTGTATTCCCACAGAACACTCTGTAACCTGAATTACAGTATTTATTTAGCCTTCTCTACTGCAGTTATATATATATATATATATATATATATGTTTGTTACTAAAATAGGAGTTCCTTAACATCAGGGAATCTTTCTGTTTATAGCATTAGTCCAAAGCACCACACATTGTAGGTGTCTGATAAATATTTACTGAATAAGTAAATGTATGTCAAAGAAGGAAATACATTTGTCTTATGAGAATCCTGCAATTTCTTTCTAATCAGCTGATCTAAAAAGATCCCTCTGCAGGACAGATCCCTCAAGGAACTGGGTGACCTTGGGACACCCAATTCTCCACCCCACCCCCCACTTTCTTGCTGGTAGTTTCCAAAATTAACCATAAAGTATTGGGAATGCAACATCTTGAGTTAAGGAGGGAGCTAGCCCCAGCTCTGTTCCAATAACTCCTACAACAGGATGCCCCTCAGTACTTTAGCCCAGTGATTCCCATGACCACAAGGTATATAACCCAAGGTGGGCTCCCTTTCAGAGTCCCTCATCTGTGGTAGAATGGAGTGCATGAAGTTGAGACTCCATCATCCCCAGGCAGATTTCTGAGCCTTGAGGAATCTGCTCACAATGAATCCTAGGCTTGCGTTGTACCTTGCTACCCACCTGTAAGTAATAAAACCAGCTTCATGTAACTCATTATGTACAGTTATGTGTCACTGGACACTGATCGTGTGTGTTCTGTGTCACTAAACTTGGCCAAGTTGGTAACCAATACACAGTGAACCTGCTCCACACCCTCTATTCAAGATCTGTAAATATCATCATTGAAATATCAGCATTGTGCTTGAGAATTATGTGCATTCAATAATCTAACTGCAAAGGATTTAATCCACACATCTAGTGAAAAATAAGAGTCTATTCAAAGGAGTGCTTATTTGGGGCAAGAAACAAGACTCGTGCTGAAATTCTCTTTTAAATTTAGGTTTAAAGTCCACACTTAAAACAATATTGAACAAAATTTTGAATCCCTGTTGGGAATTCCTATTATGCATGTGTTATCAATTAACAAAATTGTGGGCATGTTCTTCTGTACCAAATGTTTTATTAAACAATCAACTTCAAATTTTCCTTCCATAGTTAAGTTATAGATAACATCATTCTGCGGTGTCTTTAAAAACTATCCATCTTTTCTGAGTTCAAAACAGCCACTACCATTTGCCTGTATTCATCTGACTTGAAACAGTTCTCACTGAATCAATGCCAGAGCAGCAAGATAACAGCTGCAAGATCCAAACCACCTGTAAACATCAGCTCATCTCACACCTGTAACAAGTCACCTAATGTCGAGAAGTTCCATGCAGGTAAATGAAGCCCAGATCACATAAGTATTGTCAGAGGAGGGAGTTCAGATTTTTTGTTATTTGGCTATTTTATGTCTCACTTATAATTAGTTTATATTCTTTAATATTTTCTTGCTTAAGTTTTGAAACTATATTACAGTTTTTTCTCAATTCTTTCCAACACTTACATTCCTCGTTAAATATATATTCCCACTAAATAATAATCTTCCATAAGAAAGAGCTTTGCACATAGGAGAGAATAAATCCTGCATCAAAACTCAGTCTCCTAGTCTGAGAGAAGATGCTCAGCAAATGAAACTAGTAAATGCCTACTCTTATCTGCTCAGAACAGCACTTACTTTATCTGGGCCATATATTTTTCCTCTTCTTTAGCTACGACTTTGGATTGGGATTTGCCTCCTTCTCCCTCATCACAGTGGCTGATCTAGAGATGGGCCAGTGGCCTCTCTGGGCTTAGTATAGAACCCCTCTTCCAGGTCAGAGTTGATTGGCTCAGGGACACAAACTTGATGCAATCTCAGCCAATCGTCCCTTATCTGTGACTTTTGAACTTGAAAACAAAAGTCAGGAGTCCCATTCTCTCTGGTCATAGAGTTGGAAAACTCCAGGATCCATGTTTCTATTGACCACGGAAGAGGCCCAATCTGAGAAAAGAAGCTAACATGCAGAAAGAAGCCAAGTGAGAGGTGGAGAGTGAATCCTCGTGGTGTTCCTGACCCTGTTGTTGGTGGGGACTGAGGCTCTGCCACCTCTGTTTTAATTCTATTAGCCAATACTTTCCCCCACAATGTTTTCCTAAGCTAGTTCAAGTTTGATTTCCAACCAATCCACTGACTAATTCACTCAATGATGATGGCAATAATACATACTAGTATCTAATCAGTTTTTCTACTGCTCATCTATAACTTCATGGTTTTTTTATAATATATATGTTTAACTTTCAAAGGAAGTTAAATTTCCAACTATAATAAAAAAACACATATTAGTTCATTTTCTGTTAGTTATAACAGAATACATAAACTGGATAATTTATAAAGAAATAGAAGTTATTTCTTACAGTTTTAGAGGCCAGGAAATCCAAGGTCCAGGGGCCACATCTGGTGAGGGTCTTCATCTTGTTAGATGAAGAGTCCTGTGGCAACACAAGGTGTCACGTAAGGAGGACTAGGTGACAGAGCTTGTGAGGGGCTCACTTGTCCTCCTTATAAAGCCCCCAGTCAACACCCATGATAACCCGTTCAACCATTAACCCACTACTCCATGAATGGATTAGTGCACTCATGAGAGCACAGCCCTCATGATTCAATTACCTCTTAAAGTCCCCAACTTTCAACACTGCCATGTTGGGAATCAAGGTCATACATGAGCTTTAGAGGGGACAAACATTTAGACCATAGCAATGCAACAAAAAAACTACTTTTTCTTGAATGAGATTTCCTAACTCCAACTAAAAAAATGAAAGAAAAGGCTGACATACATATACTCATATACAGTTTGTCTGTTTGCTAAACTTTCTTCATCATAGAGCTCTAGGCATCATTTCTCCAGATTTTTCTCTTTGTCATGTTCCCACAGTAAATATTCACTTAACCAATTTATTTTTTGGAAAATATTTATAAATCTTAGTCTTTTCTAGTCCTTATATTTTCTACTGAAAGAATGAGTCAACAAGCAACAACCTCACAGTGTTTCAGAAACTTTAATTCTGATAGCAATGGCTCTGACGACAGTCCAATATTAGTGCAATGCTAATTTATTGTGCCTTTCCTATAAAATATCATCCTCTCAAAAGCAAACATCTTTTCATGAGTCAAAAGATATGAAAAAGAGAATTTATATTTTGTTATTAAAAAGTGGAAAGGTAGGCCGGCCTGGTGGTGCACTCCTACAGTGCGCCGCTTGGGAGCATGGTGGCACTCCCGCCGAGGGTTCGGATCCCACATACAGACCGGTTCCCGCTCACTGGCTGAGCGAGGTGAGGGTGCAGCACCGAGGTTTGCGATCCCGCTGCCGGTCCCGGTCCGGTACGGGCGCGACACTGAGGGTTGCGATCCGTTGCCGGACACGAAAAAAGACAAAAAGGAAAAAAAAAAAAAGTGGAAAGGTGATTGATTATTGGCAAAATAAAATCTTTTCCTATGTAGGTGTATTTCCCCAGATAACCTTCATTTAAAGTACTATAGTCATGTTTTCAAATTTCCAATGATTCAAAATGAATTCTCACAGCATTGATGGAACTTAGCAAATCTTACTTGATATTTAGCTGGTGTGTTGTCTATTAATCTATTACTAGAGAAAATAGCAAGAAGACACTAGTCAATTTGGCTTCCTTCCTAAACAAGCTTCTCTGTTAGGCAACATGTGTGGATTTTTGCTTTAAATTTATGCACAGAAAAATAGAGAAGGTGAGGCAAGGGCCTGTTTCCAAAGGAACCTAATGCTATCTTTACTTAAGTTACTCGTCCTTAGTGCATTATGAAATAGGAACAACATGCAATTGAAATAGAGTCTCACAGCTGCAAAAAAAAAATAAACAAATAAATAATGTTCAACTAAAGTATGAAAACAAAATTCCAAACTGCAGGTTATGAAAGTTTTCAGGATAATGGCACCTGGGCATATAAGCAGTGATTTTTCAAATATGTGTAGCACAATCCTGATGATTTGCACACTTTAGGACACATTTTCATTTTTTTTGTTTTGGTATTTTTAAAGAATATGCCAGTAAATCACCACTGCCTAAAAAGTTTCCAGTTCAAAAACCGGTGTCTCCCTGTATGACTTCAAATTTCTCATCTCAGTGTTACTGTGTACATCAGGCCAAAGTATACCTGATAGTTCAGTTGAATTCAAAATGGAATTGAAAATAGATTTTAGTGGCCAACTGTCGTATGTGTGTGGGTATCTCAACTGCAAAAAGGTCTATTAAATATTTATGAAAATCTTTTTATTTAATTTTTTGGCCCCCAAACAGCACAATTAAAATTAAACAGTCATCACAAGAAAGCGTCATCACAGGTAACTTTGTGCTACTGTTTAGGTTCTCAGAACCTCTTCAGGTTTCCAACAAATTGATGGAGACTGTTACAGGCCTTTCAGACTAGTTTTTAAAGCAAAATTTCAGCAATCTGCCATGACTTTTGTATTTTCGATGACCTTTGAAGTCCTTGCAGAGGGACCTGCTAAACTATGTTTACCAACCTATGGCTTCTAATTTGTAAATACACTTTTAGTTTAACCAAAACATGTTGCATGAGTTAAGAAAAAAGTATAACAGCATCAGTTGTATAAAGATTATGTTGTTTTGTTGCCACTGTTCTTATATTTTGATTTGTTTTACTTTGTTTTAATGATGACCTCCTTTCATGTGAGAGGGATCAAATAATATAATTGCATGTGACACTTCTAGAAAACAAGTGTGTATCTTCTTCCAATTAATGCTTTGACTTGTTAAATTCCACCATAAAATAATATGCAAAATTTTAAGTTCTCTCCCCTGCTGTTTAGTGGATGAGAATGTTCCCTGCACCAGCTGAAATCTTCATTTCTTCCAAATCATGCAGGCTGAGCCAGGGGAGGGTGCCAGGGCTGGGGAGGATCGTTGTCTCCTAATTATCAGTGACTGCAGTTTGCTTCTGCTACATTTTCATGCAGAGTTACACTGTGTACATCAGACCAAAGTCCTCATCTAGTTTCAATAAGGAAATATGTTCAGTTCTCTTTTTCATGGGGAAAAAAAAAAAAACAAGTAAGTACTCTACACTTAAACTTTAAAACTTTAAAATGGTTCAGTCCTCTTCTCATGCAGAAGAAAACAAAATGACTTAGTGATGGAATTTTAAAGTTTGACTTGAGGGAAGTGACTGAATCAAATTACCCATTCCGTTATTTTTCTTTTGTACAGTACCACTATAAAAATGACATGATAATATTTTCACATGGCTGTTTTTACCCATGTGGTTCCAGAAGTTTTTAATGACTATTCACCTATAAAGTGCAATTGAACTGATATGCCAAAGTCCTTTCTCCTGGTGGCACAACAGGCAGAGGCCAAGACTCAGGCTTAATTTTGCTGTCATGAGAAAGGGCCACAGGTGAGTGGCTTGATCAAAAATTACAGGGCCAAGAATAGATATGGTTCTGCTGGCTAACCAGAAGCAATCTAAGTACATTTTCAAAAAATGTTTCAAAAGGTCATAGCAGTCACTAATGAGAGTATATTTTTCTCTTACAAAGTCACCTTTGAACATCCTTTCCTTGATGATATTCCATAGTGCATTGAAGAAAAAATTGTTTTATTGCCTTTGTTGGAGGCTTAGAAAGAGAAGATTTATGTTGATCTGATAATTACTATCTTCTCACCTATGTTCTTAGAAGAGAGAAAAATTAAGTGAAAGTACAAAAAGAAAGTATTTAATTCTACTCACTTTCCATGTCAATAATAAGAATATCTGAGAGCTCAGGTTCCAAGCCGAAAGCAGGGTGTCAGGGTGGGGTGGGGGTGGGGAGCTATTCACTTATTCCTATACGTAGTTGATTAGAAAAACATAAAATAAATCTACTTCAGTTATTTACTTCAGGTTAATCTAATATCCAGAGTGATTTTCATTAGGATGATAGATACATTTTGAAACTGCAAAATAAAAGCAGCTCCATTTAACATCCTAAAGGTGGTGATTATTACGTTTTCTCATCTCTGCCTCCTATGCTCATGGGAGCCGTGGGTGTTATAATGAATGACAGAATGTCACCCCACAGACTCGGCTTTCCTCACCCAAGGTAAATCCTCTTTGTTAACCCTGCAGTGGAGAACAGAGGGAAACAGCTTGTGTGGTCTGGACAGCCTTTCAACTCTCAGCTCTCCCACAAGGCCGAGTGATTGACTCCGTGGTCTTTGAAATTCTCCGTGTACCTGGAAGTAAGTGACTCAGCTCAGCCCCTGGCATCTCGCTGTAGGTTATATTTGAAAGTTACAGAAATGAAAGTGGTGTCCTGGCTAAGAAACTCTGAAAGAGAAACCAGTGAGCCTCCAAAGCTAGCACTGCCTGTCGCCATGATCAGTAGTCACTAATAACACTGGAAATCTATGAAAATCGAGTAGGCTTCTCTTTTAAGGACCCAGCTGCACTTGAAGAGCAAAGATCATCTAACTATAAAATGAGGAAAGACCTTAGAAGCCTGGAAGTGGTTTGGTGAGCGGATTGGATCCAGACCAGCACAGGCGACCTGGAAAGGACAGGTGGGGAAGAGAGGGGTTTCCTGCTTCCCTCCTCAGCCAGATAACTGATTCGGCACAGGGGACCACAGATGGGCAGGGCGAGCAAGAAGGTTCAGAGAATATTCCTGAAGCCAGGAGCAAGAGCAGTGACACGGAACTTAGCATCTGTGGTAGTGAGACAACATCAAGTTTGTGGTCAGGGACAGTCAGAAAATGTCAACTAGGGAATACCTGGAACAGGAGTCTTGGGTTCCGGTGCCATTTGTGCAACCTTCCAGCACCTGGGCACACCACAGCTGCCAGACCTGTGTGCTCCGACCACTGGACACTTCAACCCCACTTCCTCCACTGTGCCGCTCGGTGACTCCACTTCACCCCTGCTGCTTCTAGAAAGGCCAAGCTCAAGTCCATGTCATGCCATTCATACTTGCCATTCCTTCTGTTGGCATGCTCAGTCCTCAGATATACATAGTATTTGGTCCCTCAATTAATGTTTCTGCTCATCTCCTCAGAAAGACCTCCCCAAACACTGTTGAAAGCACCCCTGACCTCACTACTCTTATTTTACTACCTGTCATGGGTTGAATGGTGGCCCCAAAAGATATGTCCACATCCTGGGACCTCTAAATGTCACCTTATTTGGAAAAAAGGTCTTGGCAAATGTAAACAACAACAACAAAAAAGGTCTTGGCAGATGTAATCAAGCTAAGGACATTGAGATCATCCTGGATTACCTGAGTGAGCCCTAAATTCAATGACAAGTGTCCTCGTAAGAGACAGGAGAAGAAGGCTGAGGACAGAGACAGAGGTTAGAGTGATACGGCCACAAGCCAAGGAGTGCCTGCAGCCACCAGACACTAGAAGCTCCGAGGACGGATTCTCCCCCACAGCCTTCAGAGGGAGCGTGGCCCTGCTGACACCTTGATTTGGGACTTCTGGCCTCCAGAACTATGAGAGAATAAATTTCTGTTTTAAGTCACCAAGTTTCTGGTAATTTGTTACAGCAGCTCTAGGAAACTAATACACTTCCCATCCTTACAGTTCATAGCAACTACACTGCAGATCATATACTGTTTATTTACTCATTAGTCTCCGCCTCTGGAATGTGAGCACTGGGAGTTTATCTGTTTTGTTCACTGATGTTTCCCAGTCCTAGAGGAATGCTCAGCACACAGCAGTCACTTAATAAGAATATTTTGAATTATGAATGAATGTGAGCTGCTCAAGAAAGCCCCGGGATGTTTCTATCTGGGAGCAATTCTATTGGGGACTCCAGATTCTGCTGCTCCACAGTATGCTCGGGTTGGCCTGAGCATATACTGCTGGTAAGATGTGCACTATTGAGCCTCTCCATGACCAGCATGTTACAGGAAACGTGGTCAGTCCTTCAGAAATAGTTTAAAAATTCAGACATTTTGAGATGTTGCCATTCAAGAAATACCCTCTATGATTCAGTATTATAAAATACATTGAATTTGGCATGAAAAAATCCACGTTACAGGAAACGTGGTCAGTCCTTCAGAAATAGTTTAAAAATTCAGACATTTTGAGATGTTACCATTCAAGAAATACCCCCTGTGATTCAGTATTATAAAATACATTGAATTTGGCATGAAAAAATCCACAAGAAAAAGCTACTGGCCTCCTGAAAGATGGCACACACTGCATATTGTTAAAAGAAATGCACTGCTCAAAGTCTTCCCATTTAATCTTACAACGTTGATTTGGAAGTGGGTTTGTTTAATTCCTGGACAGGGCCAGCAGTTAGAAGCTGAAGGACATTCTAATGACAGCTATGCTGCTGCGAGAGACACTGTCAAGGTTAACAAGTGTCTGCTCCCTAGAACTGTAAAGACAGAAAGAGTGATGGAGCCGCTGCCTCCACTGGGTGATAAGCAGAGAGACGTGCCAAGTGCACGGAGACACTCATGTCACCACAGGCTGCTGGGTGGAAGGGAACATGAAAACCTGTCTCAGATAGGAGACTTGAAGGAGACTGGCTGGGTTTGCCTTGGGCTATCCAGGCTCAACTCGGGCCTCACCAAATGTTATGGCAGAGAAGAAACCATTTTAATTACACATGAAACAGGACAAGAGAATAGGGAGGAATAATTAAAAGCAGATTTGCTCAAGGTGAAATTCACATTAAGCATGGGAGAAATAGATATCTTTACTCCTAAATGACAAGAATGACTCACGAGGGGAGACAGGTGGAATGCAAGCGAGAAGGAGGGCGACACTGAACGCATGTTTGTTGACGACAGAATTTGATAACCGTAATCGTGGGCAACTCTCACGCCAAACTTTTACTCCTGCTTTAGCGGTCAGGACATTGAGGTTCAGAGAAGCAGCTTTCTCAAAAGCACAAGGAAAGGCCTCTGTGACCCAATGCCATGAATTTCCACTGAGTCAAATTGCCTGCCTGTACAAAATTATGAGCACGAACTGTTTATTCTGTGTAACACGAATTGGCTTTGTTTCCCCAAATAATTCTGACCCTGTGACTGAGAGACATAAAATTTGCAAATATCTCTTCCTCATGCACATAATGGCCAACACACAGAAATGAGCAACTATCCACACACGGATGCCTTGGAAACAACCAGAAAGGGAGCTGTGATGACTTAGAGAAAACCACTTGACCCAGAGTTAGGATTTCTGGATTCAAATCTTAGCCCTGTCTCTAACCAATTATGTGACTTTGAATAAGACACTTAAGCGCTCAAAGATACTGTTTCTTTATCGGATTGATCGAATTAGCAATATTTAATAANTGTGACTTTGAATAAGACACTTAAGCGCTCAAAGATACTGTTTCTTTATCGGATTGATCGAATTAGCAATATTTAATAACACACATAAGTAAAGCAATTAGCACCTACTGTTATATTTAAAAAGAGATGGTCCTCCTGCAATTACATGGTAAATGAGTGCATTTCAGGCTCATTTGTCTGTATAGTTGTGACTCCCGGAGACAAAAGGAAGCTCTCAGGATTGGGACAGCCAATGGGCATGGCTAGCAGAGCTGGGCAGAGATAAAGTGTCTAGAAGCCAAGAACTAGAGAAGAGTTGAAGACAGAAGTTTATTACTAGCTCCTTAGATCAATATGCGTAAGACACGTTCTGTGAGACAACTGAATGAAGAAGGCACCAAGGGATGAGATTTGATAGCTGCTAAAGTCATATGCATCCTTCGCCTCTCACCAAAGCTTTTGCGCAACGAAGTGAGAAGTCATATTTAGATTAAAGCATCTTAAAAACATGGACCTGTATATCCATTGAAAAGGCAGTATCGTTGAGTTGTTAGGACTTGGAAAATTTATAGTACAACTCTTTAAATTTAATGACCTGAGCAGAAAAGTAAACCATTAATCTGGTCTATAGCACACAAATTAAAAGTTTGAGCTTTATTGCTTCTTTTAGGTAAACTTCTTGCTCATTTATCACTTCGTTTATTGACATGTCTTTTATAATACTCAAGTTTCAAGGTCAGTATCATTTTAATTGACTAAATTATTAAAGACCTTTGCAGATTTTGTCAGTTGAGTCACACCACTTCCTCAGATTGTTAACATTACTCAATGTTTTCAGATGGTCTAAATGTAGAATGCATCTGTTTTGTTTTCTTCTTTTAATCAAAGTGACATATTTACATGATTAAAAGGAAAACTAACCGAAGAGCCTGTGATATGCAGCAACACTTCCTTAACCCATTTAATTCTACCTCCTTTTGCTCTCCTTCATTCCTAAGACCCAATCACTTTTAATGGTTTTTGTATTTTTCTTGATATTATCTTCACAAATGTAAATAATATACCACGTACTGGCTCCAGAGCATGGAAACTGTGAATTCAGCTCACTGACGATCCTTCAAAATCATTTTTCCTCTCCCTCCAGTTTTGACAGCTGTATTACAGTATTATATCTCTAGTAACTGCATTTATAAAGTCAGATAGTATGCTTATCCTGCTATTTACTGCTCCACCAATGGTGAGCACTATCGTTTGAGTACTTAGCCTATAAATAGTACATTACTGACAGAGCCTCCATCTCCCCAACCCCGCACTCCCATCTCCAGTTAACTTTTACATTATCAAGATGAATAGTATTTATATTTCATCTTGAAATCATGGTTAACTTGTGAGCTTTGCCTGTAGGTTAGGCATTAAAGTTAAAAACTGGTGACAAATATTTAAACTTTCTAGTAAGTACTGCTCCCTGAGGAGCCATGCTAGGCAGAGGTCAACACATTTCCTTCCCCTGGGTCAAAGGTCATGACCCATAAGCCATTCAAAAGTGAGTGTTGCCAGCTTAGAAGTCAATGGTTTCTCTCTGCTGAAGAGTCATCGCATATTAAACCCATGCCACATTTCACATTATAGCTTATTTGGACCATGTCATTCTTGTGGTATTTTTTGTTTCCTTCATTTTTCCAGTATTGTTTATAATATTGAAAGATTTGGGCCATACTTTACCTCCATGAAATATTTTTTGTTATTTTTTTAATTTACTTCTCATAGTTTTTTTCCTGTTCTTTCTTTCTGGAACTCCTGTTTATCAGACATTGGCTCTTTTATATTGTTCCTTTGTGCTTCTGATCTTTCTCTAATATTATGTGTGGTCTGAGCTGTTTGTTGCATTTTCTGGGGCTTTTATTCAACTGTAGACACTAAATTCCTATTTATTAACATTATTTGTTTTTAATAATCATATTTTTTTAATTTTTGAGAGATCTTTTGTATCCTTGATTGTTCATGTTTCATAGCATCCTGTGCTTTTTCTTTTTTCGAATTTGACATTTACTTGATTGCTTTGAGGATAACGATTAGAGGCCTTATAAAATCATGATAGTAACAACAACATTTTTAAAAACTTTTGGCTCATCTCTAAATGTTCCTGCTTTCCTCCTGAATTTGTGGTCCTGGTTATTACCTATGACTTTATTTCGCATGCAGGTGATCTTCACCTGATCGGTAATTGTCATTTTGCATTTCCTGTATTAAGAATTTCTGTGTGTTTTCTTGCTGGGCTTCTCCTTGAATGGAAGCCAGGCTGGGGGCTCTGGTTCTGAGGGTGGGCCCGCAGACCAAGCATTCAGGCGGAGAGAAGGCTATACTTTGGGGGTCCTCTAACGTTAGTGCCCACCTCACACTAGCAACCCTAGTTCTTCTTAGGAAGTTTATCCAAATTGAAGAGAGAGGCTGCATAAAAGCCCTCTAAATTTCATCCAAAGATGAACCCTGAATTGCCAATGCCTTTGTTCTGAAGTAGGAGAATTGGTGAGGTATCTGACTGGGGAAACTGTTCATTAGAAGAAGTTTGAATGAATGAACTTATTTTCCATCTATCTCACTTCATCCAAAGATGAACCCTGAATTGCCAATGCCTTTGTTCTGAAGTAGGAGAATTGGTGAGGTATCTGCCTGGGGAAACTGTTCATTAGAAGAAGTTTGAATGAATGAACTTATTTTCCATCTATCTCACTCCCATCATTAACAACTGGTGGATGCCAAGTCTAGAGCTTTTTTTCTCAGGAGTTTTCTGGGCAAATGATCTTCAGCTTCTACTGTTTTCCTGTGAGCCAGCCTTAGCCTCTTCAACCCTCTTTCATCCATCAATATGTTTCTATATATTTTCAGAGTTTAGTAATGTTCATGACTGCCCTTCCTCCCATTATCTCTGCTACCATAAGCCCATTCCCAGTGCTAACTCTATGGAATGTTTGTAGTGGGTTTTGAAGAAAAAGGGGGAAAATACATAGGGGGGAAAGAAGGAAGGAAGGCACACCCAGCATTTGGTCCAGCATCTTAAGCTAGAAGCCGATTTAGTCTTACACATAAAAGACATTAGTATTTGGACAAGAATCATTATCATGATATTGTGTCGGTGTGGTCTATATGCTGCTTCCATCTGTTTAAAACAACCATGAACTTAAATGACTTCTAAACTCTAGAATCACAGTATATATGGCTATTTAAAAAGTTAAATTAAATTTAAAATAGACTTCCTCAGTCACACTAGTCACATTTCGAAAGCTCAAAGCCACATGTGGCTAGTGCCTACAAAACTGGACGCTGAAGAGTGAGGGATTTCCAACGTGGTGTAAGGTGCTAGAAGACAGCGTTTCTCTAGAGCACACTCAGAACTCATCAGTGAAGGATAAACTCACTGAGAATCAAGCTATAACTGATGGGGCATGGGGAAGGAGCTCTCTCTTTCCTCTTTACTGCTGTAGCATGTTAAAATGCCCCTGCACGTGCTGTAGGCAGGAAATCTGTCTCCCGCAGGCCCCTTGCTTTCAGTCGGGGGCAGCTCCCCGGGTTGAACTGGCTGACCGCTGCTGACCTGGTGAACAGGAGAGAACGTGGAATGCCTGCGATGCTTCCTGAGAGGCAGAAAGCAGGCACTTCAGTGTTTATTCTGTGCACTTAGGCTTACAAATTTGGAAGGTCTTAAATTACCTCTGAGAACGGTACGTGAGAACAGCCAAGGAGAGAAGACAGGAATTTGACAAGGACGCTACTCCGTGCTCATTTACAGTTCACAGGCCAGCGTGACCTGGTAGTGGTGACAGCTCTTGTTACCTGCCTGGAATCCATCTCCAAATAACCAACTGTAAACTTTTAACCTGAACTCTGAGAAGGAAGAACTACTTCTAGCCTGCCCTACATCGTGGGGTTTTATCACTTTGTGGTCCTTTGTGATGAATTGGATACAGTTTTAGTAGTGGGAAGTAATGTAGAAAGCCAAAGATTTGTATTGATTCAGAGATGACATTGGATGAGGGGGGAACAGGCTTACACAATTTAAAGGAAATTCAGAGCCTCCGGAATTTATCCCACCTGATTTATGCTTAAGTAGTAGGTATGGTGTGGGGAAAAAAAGAAAAGAAAGAACAAAGAAAAACAAAGAAAAGGAAAGAAATAAACTACAGATCACACAGCAGTAACCTTTAGAGTCTTGCAATGATTCACTGTGGAATTTTGAAACTGCAGAAATTGCATAGGACTGGCATGCTTCATGAACTGTGTCCCCTCTGGGAAAGAGCCACAGGACTATTGTGTTTGTGAAAGATGACCAGGGCACTGTCTCTTCTCCCCTTTCTATGTAATCTCAGATGTTAGAAATCAAGTCTCCAATATCTTTTCTCGTCTTTAAGCTTAAAGAACATACATACTCATGCTCTCTAACATGTTGCTCTCTTTTTAATGCACTCATGTAAATTTTTAATGGCAAAAGCCACATGTGACATTTTTCTCTGTTTTTTATTTCTTCTAAACCTAATTAAGACACGTAGTTTTCATTTGTCATTTTTTGAGAGAATAAATGACAAATAAGACACTTATACAAAAATGGTCAAGAATTGATAGATTTCACATTTTTCAGTATAGACAAA
>NW_007733927.1:100620-103424 GCF_000696425.1 Galeopterus variegatus
ACCCACAAAACCACCACAGGAAAAGCCCCAGGATCTCCCAAGCGAGGGTGGCGGGGGACCGAGGGTCTCGTTCATGCCCTCCCCCACGCTCAACCAGCCCAGTGATGACCAGCAAGCCTCAGCAAGAAGGGCCCCAGGTTCCTGAGCCGGGGGGGGGGGCGAGGGCTACTGCCACACCCCCTTGACATCTGCACCCCGCCCGGCAATGACCAAGCCACCGCTGGAAGCCCACCCGTCTCCCCTGTGGGAATGTGGGGGGTGCCACAGGCCTCCACCCCACCCCTCCTCCTTTTACCTTCTTCCATCCCATTTCCTTCCCCTTTCCCCTCTTCCTCTCCCTCCCAACCGCTCTACAACAACATCATAGAATGTAAAAAAGTAATATTAATATTTTTTTAAAAAAATAAGGCACAAAAATAAATAAGCCCCCTATGACTTAACCACCATGGTAAAGAGATTTCATTTCCATGTACTTGGATTTCTCCGGCTAAGTAGAAAGTGATGCGTTCTTTATGCTGCTTAAAAAACATGGCAGTCAATTAAAAAAAAGAGAGAGTCTGGACAAAAACAGTGCTGCCCATGGATTGGCAAGGGTTCTGCAGCAATGGCGTCCAGCTGCACTCAGGAAACCTCTTGTGTGCCCCAGGGCAGCACCCTCTCCCAGACTTCTCAGTGACTACTCTAAATGCTGACTGTTCTTAAGCCTTCTTCCTACTTCACACCTCAGGCTCCACTGAAAGCCTACCTTCTACTATATCCCCCCAAATTTGAAGCCATGAAGCAGGAACTCCTTCAATCCTCTACACCTTCCCATAAAAGTGAATCTGTATCTATAATCCGTCTTATGTCGTCTCTTCAGTCTCATAGGAAGAATTATCTCTTTTTTTTCCATGTCAACTTCTAAATGATGTGTTCTCCTTAGTTCTTTTATAAAATATCTCCTCCACTTACCTGGAATTTTAAATTTTTATTTTCCCTCCTCAGACTTAATCCTCATAGACTATAACAGGGTCTAAACTCAACCATTTAAAAATTTACCCTTCCTTTATCCTGTATCCCTCTCAGTTTTTCTTAAGCTCTTTTGTGCTGTGGACCTTTTGATCCCCTCTTGGAATAATTTTGTAAAGAAATAAAATATTTAGGTTTAAAAAAGAATCCAGTTATACTGTTATAGTTATCAAAATATGATTTAAAAGATGAAAGTCTAAGCGCTATATGAGCTTCTTTATTAATGTGCTAATTAACAGATCTAGTGACACACCTGGTAACTACCATAATTTTGGAGTCACGACAAGCATCCAACATGCATTACCAGCAGTAATTGTAAGGGGACATGATAATATCTATGATTTCTACAGTTGACCAAGTCAGGGTTCCTGCTCACACTATGGAGCTGTTTATCTAGATTTCATTATCAAAAGAAATGCTAAATTACAATTAGCAATTAGTGAAAAAAAAAAGATGTTTCTACTCACGTTCCTAGAATTCCATCCCTGGGAATCTTGGAGGGAACATAAACCTCNACTTTGTGGTCCTTTGTGATGAATTGGATACAGTTTTAGTAGTGGGAAGTAATGTAGAAAGTCAAAGATTTGCATTGATTCAGAGATGACATTGGATGAGGGGGGAACAGGCTTACACAATTTAAAGGAAATTCAGAGCCTCCAGAATTTATCCCACCTGATTTATGCTTAAGTAGTAGGTACGGTGTGGGGAAAAAAAGAAAAGAAAGAACAAAGAAAAACAAAGAAAAGGAAAGAAATAAACTACAGATCACACAGCAGTAACCTTTAGAGTCTTGCAATGATTCACTGTGGAATTTTGAAACTGCAGAAATTGCATAGGACTGGCATGCTTCATGAACTGTGTCCCCTCTGGGAAAGAGCCACAAGACTATTGTGTTTGTGAAAGATGACCAGGGCACTGTCTCTTCTCCCCTTTCTATGTAATCTCAGATGTTAGAAATCAAGTCTCCAATATCTTTTCTCGTCTTTAAGCTTAAAGAACATACATACTCATGCTCTCTAACATGTTGCTCTCTTTTTAATGCACTGATGTAAATTTTTAATGGCAAAAGCCACATGTGACATTTTTCTCTGTTTTTTATTTCTTCTAAACCTAATTAAGACACATAGTTTTCATTTGTCATTTTTTGAGAGAATAAATGACAAATAAGACAATTATACAAAAATGGTCAAGAATTGATAGATTTCACATTTTTCAGTATAGACAAAGTAATTAACAACATGGACAACAATTTGTATTCAAGTCTGATTCTCAGTTTGAATTTCTACACAGATCACATTAACTGGGTGATGTTTTAATTTCCATTTTTCATGTGTGTAATGTGGACACGCACTAATTCATGTCATAAAATCTTTGTTCTACTGCCCCATGTTTATCCTGTAAATATGAATTGAGAGCCTGACAGAAGCAGGACACTGCAGGGGAGAGAGAAATAAATCAAACTCAGATTCTTGCTCAGAAGTTGGACATTTTGCAGAGATGGTAAAGCCAAGTAACTAGAATAAAGTGAAATGAATTCCTGTTGGGGCCAAATTTTTCAGTTTGCTCTAGAGCCTCAGGATGAAATTAATGACAGCCCCAAGTGCTCTTCACCCATGCTACCCCTGTCCTCCTCAGGACACTGCCAAGCAGGGCCAATAATGGCCCTATGTGACCACTAGGGAGAAGGACTGAGGAAACCAAAGAAGAATGGAGTGGGCACGCTTCAGGACAGCCCTGTCTGCTATGTCGTTGACATCCTCCCACAAAGCCCCCTGTGAAGGAGGGACAGGGGCCTC
>NW_007733927.1:103978-104864 GCF_000696425.1 Galeopterus variegatus
AAGAAGGGCCCCAGGTTCCTGGGCCGGGGGGGGGGGCGAGGGCTACTGCCACACCCCCTTGACATCTGCACCCCGCCCGGCAATGACCAAGCCACCGCTGGAAGCCCACCCGTCTCCCCTGTGGGAATGTGGGGGGTGCCACAGGCCTCCACCCCACCCCTCCTCCTTTTACCTTCTTCCATCCCATTTCCTTCCCCTTTCCCCTCTTCCTCTCCCTCCCAACCGCTCTACAACAACATCATAGAATGTAAAAAAGTAATATTAATATTTTTTTAAAAAAATAAGGCACAAAAATAAATAAGCCCCCTATGACTTAACCACCATGGTAAAGAGATTTCATTTCCATGTACTTAGATTTCTCCGGCTAAGTAGAAAGTGATGCGTTCTTTATGCTGCTTAAAACACATGGCAGTCAATTAAAAAAAAGAGAGTCTGGACAAAAACAGTGCTGCCCATGGATTGGCAAGGGTTCTGCAGCAATGGGGTCCAGCTGCACTCAGGAAACCTCTTGTGTGCCCCAGGGCAGCACCCTCTCCCAGACTTCTCAGTGACTACTCTAAATGCTGACTGTTTTTAAGCCTTCTTCCTACTTCACACCTCAGGCTCCACTGAAAGCCTGCCTTCTACTATATCCCCCCAAATTTGAAGCCATGAAGCAGGAACTCCTTCAATCCTCTACACCTTCCCATAAAAGTGAATCTGTATCTATAATCAGTCTTATGTCTTCTCTTCAGTCTCATAGGAAGAATTATCTCTTTTTTTCCATGTCAACTTCTAAATGATGTGTTCTCCTTAGTTCTTTTATAAATATCTCCTCCACTTACTTGGAATTTTAAATTTTTATTTTCCCTCCTCAGACTTAATCCTCATAGACTATAACAGGGTC
>NW_007733927.1:104889-106596 GCF_000696425.1 Galeopterus variegatus
AAGTAACTTGCTCAAAGTCACGTTGCCAGAAGTGGTAGAACCAGGATCTAGACCCTGGTTTACTGAAGTCAGGATTTCCTTATGTAATAGTGGTGCCTACAGCTGAGGCCACATATGCCTTGGATGGTGAAGCACAGCCTGGGACAGGGGGCGGGAGAAGGAGCAAAGTTCTGACATTCTGCTTACAGCTTCCATATTCCTGCTCTCAATCTCTGAGCCAACTGCCCAATACTTACCCCAAAAGTATTTGTTTCCTCCTGATGGGGACAGCTCATAATTGTGGCAAAAGACAATTTAGTCTCTAGCGATGCCTGACGTAAGCCTGAAGAACACATTTCTATGAAAAGATTTTCATTAATGCAGACAGGCAAGCTGGAAAATGTAGTCCCCACCCACCAAAGACACT
Source organism: Galeopterus variegatus (assembly GCF_000696425.1). Classification (NCBI taxonomy): domain Eukaryota; kingdom Metazoa; phylum Chordata; class Mammalia; order Dermoptera; family Cynocephalidae; genus Galeopterus; species Galeopterus variegatus. The sequence continues at coordinate 105,296 of NW_007733927.1, forward strand.
TTCTTGACAAAACGCTATTTCTCCCAGCTTATGACCAAGGCTGTCTCTATTCTCACTTGTGGCACAATTAAGAATGTGGCCAAAGTGACGGTGAACTCTGGGCTGCTGGGCCGTCCTCCTCCAGGTCAAGCAGTTTGGGAGTGAGCGCTGCCAGCTGCACTCACAGCCACATTGTTAGTCACCAGTCATCTGCTGTTCAGTCATCGATAACACCATAAACCCCCCCTTTTCCAGAGGGTGGAAGATGGGATGATAAAAGGGGTTCAGGCTGTGGTTGCAACTGACCTCCACATGGAGTTGCGCTCTGCTGTGCACTTTCTCTGCACTTAGTTCCTTGCCTATAAAGAACAGCTAACAAAGCCTCCTCCAGAAAGTCACTGTGGGGACTAAATAAAGCAACACACCCAAACGGCCCACAGCTGCTGGCATACAGAAGGCACTCAGTAAATGTGAGGTTTTGTTTTCTATTTTTTCCNTGGAGCTGTTTATCTAGATTTCATTATCAAAAGAAATGCTAAATTACAATTAGCAATTAGTGAAAAAAAAAAGATGTTTCTACTCACGTTCCTAGAATTCCATCCCTGGGAATCTTGGAGGGAACATAAACCTCTCCCTGCTCCTCTCGTCACCACTGCTATTTTCACTTTTTTAATTCCCAAATTCGTTTTCCACCTTGTTAGCATCTGGCTTCCATCCCGCCACCTTTGAGGCTCTCTTGGGAAAGACCATCAGTGCTGTCCCCTGGTGTGTGTGACTGAGTTCTCATCAGCCTACATCTCGTGCAGCCTTCAGTGGAATCCACACTGTGGACCACTCATACGTGCTGAAAGTCTTTCCTCATTTCTCCCCTTCCCCTTCCGCTGACTGACTGCTAAAACTTACTATTCTTTAGTCATCATATTCATTTACCTTCTTTCTGCTCATCTTGAATTGTTCAGTTAACACATTGCTCTAAACTGTTTGCATTAATGATAGCATATATCCAAATCACCCACCCTTCTAAAATAAAAAGGTTTATATGAACCTAAAAAGGGAAGGGAAACTAACATTTACAGAGTATTTACCGTGGTAGCATCATGCCAAGTGCTAAGCATACGATATTTTATTTACATCTTCCAATGATCCAATAAGATTATTTCCATTTTGGAGGATATACTTGAGTAAATTGAGATTCAGAATCTTAAAGTAACTTGCTCAAAGTCACGTTGCCAGAAGTGGTAGAACCAGGATCTAGACCCTGGTTTACTGAAGTCAGGATTTCCTTATGTAATAGTGGTGCCTACAGCTGAGGCCACATATGC
>NW_007733927.1:108017-122607 GCF_000696425.1 Galeopterus variegatus
CACAGCTGCTGGCATACAGAAGGCACTCAGTAAATGTGAGGTTTTGTTTTCTATTTTTTCCTGTAACACCTTGACACTTTTACCAAATAATTAAGTCAGTGAAAATTTTGTAGATAGATGATAGATGAGACATACACACACATACACACACTACATATCCATATATATCTGTCAGTATTTAAATCTAACATGAAACTCTAATTCCAGTACAGAGAATAATTCTCACTAATGTCTGGACAAAATAAATAAAATGAGTTTTCAAATTCATGCATGGCTTTTTAAAATACACTGACTTCAGTCAAGTTTTATCTGTTTTGGTATATTCTGGAAGGTTTTTTTATTTTTATTTTTATTTTCTGTTTCACATCCCAGCACCATGCAAAGCTGTGCACTTAGTAAATACTTTTGATAATGATAATAGGTTTGTCATTTCCAAGTGTGGATAATTTGAGTCACAGAAAGGTTAGACAGCTTGCTTGAGACCACCCCTTGCCTCTTAACCTGCAAGTCGGGACTCCAAGTGCATTCATCTTTCTCTGAGTCTCACTCTTTGATCCTCCACAGATAATTGATAAACAAAGTCATTTCTTTTCTTAACAAAAGATGTGTCTTTCCGGCTAAATTAAAGTTTTGGTAATCCAATTTATTCCCTTACCCCAGCAGAACAAGCCATTGATTTCTTTTTCATTTTCAATCACGAAAACATTGTCACATTTCATTCTTGCTCTCTGAATTATTAGATTTCAGTTCTTGTTTCCACATGCTTTATATGCACAAGTCAAGTGTAACCAGAAAGATATTAAAGTGGATTTGCAGTGAAACGGCTCATATCTAGGAAATTTGTCTTATTGCCTCTTAACTCCGCTTCTGTTTAATGTGCTTATTGGTATTTTCCTGGGATCATGCTGGTGCTGCCTGATGACACATTTCTGCTGACAGCCCTGAACTTTCAGACAGAATCTCTGTGAACCGGGTAAGAGGGAGTTTTTAATTAACGCCCTAAGACTGGGAATGAAAACAAAGAACAGGAAGGTTGAGGGATGGATCTGGCTGTCAAAACAAATGAAATAAAAGCTCCAAAGTGCTCTGCCCCAGCAAGTAGCACCGCCTCACCCTGCTGGGCCTTCCCCATTCTCACACAGGGGTACGGGCCTCAACCTGGGCCTGGAGACCACAGAGGAATCTCTAAATTGGAAGGGAACAATGAAGCGACCTTCCACAGAAATTCTGTCCCCAAAGCACCCTCGTGCATCATTCCTACCCTTGCCATTTGAGCCGTTTTCAAATCCTCAAAGATCTTCAAGTCCCTCTGAAGGGCTTGAAAGCTTCCCAGGTAATTATGGCCTTGTGAGAAACAATCAGGCTGAAAAAAAGGTGTCTCTAAAAGAATCCCTAAAGTAAGTCCCAGCCATTGTATCTGTTCTTTAGAGTTATGGAAGAAATTCACGTTACACTTTAGGGAAACCTCTTTGGTAAAATCGTCACAGCCCAAGGCTAGAATTCTCTTTCTTTAGGAAGCAATATATTTCAGAATCAGAATATGACTTTGAACACAGCCTGGTAAATCCAATATTGTACAAAAGAGAAATGTCAACACTTGAGTTCAAGGACATCTGAAGATTTAGTAGTTTCCCGCACATCACTTTCTGGCTAGAATGTTTGCTGTCCTTTCTGATAAAATGCATTCTTTTCTGCATATGAAAACTAGTCTAAAACTTCATCATTTTAAGCAGATATTTACTGAGCACTTATTTACCCACCAGGCATTGTCCTAGTTGCTGGAGATTCAAAGGTAACTGTAAAAAGCAAAATCCCTGTCTTCAAAGAAAAAAAACTGCCATTTTGATCTTTCAAAACCCAATTGCTCCATTGAAGGTGCACAAAGTACATCTACATATTTACACAGAAGGAATATGCATTGGCCTGGTTCTTCCTTCCCTGTCATTTCGGGTAGGCTGTCCTGTCCCATCTCAAGTGTAGGGACCTCTTTTGATCTTTCTAAGTGTCAAATACAGAGTCCAGCCCACCATGACTACTTAAAACCCATAAGCGTCCCAGTCATTCAGATATTATCTAATCATCCTAAGTGACATTCTTGTGACACACTGAGAGAATGCTATTGGGCTTGCTAATTTTACATGCTTGGAACTTGAGTCAGTATTCTTAAATATATTGGCCAGAAAAACAAATCAAGTGATCAAGCTGAGACAAGATTGTGAATCTTTGGTTTTCCATCCAAATTACTGAGCTAAAGAAAACAAATAGATATTTTTCTTACAAGAATGCAAAAAGTGCTGTGACTAAGTGTGATTTTATAAGATCGCAAATATTTGAGAAATGGAAATATTGTCATTTGTAATAATAACACCTACACATGACTGGCACTTTGCATTTTTTCATTTATTTATTCATTCAACAACAAATAACACCACATGCCAGACTCCCAAGAAATGAGACTACAGTGGTATGCAAAACAGATACGATGCCTGCCTTCAGGGACATGGTTTGTTTTCTTAACTGACCTTCTAAGATTGTTTCAGGACAATTTGGTAGCCACTGCGATCCCTAGGCAGTGTACCCTAATGTTTCAAGCTCTAGGTTCTGTAATGTATTAACTGTAAAACACAGGGTAACAAAGTTAGATCTTCAAGCTTCATTATATTCACAGTAGTGTTGAAAATGTTACCCACCTGGTGGGGTGTAGCAGTCAGGGTTCCACATAAAGTGATTTATTATAGGAATTGGCTCGTACCATTGTGGGTGTTCGTTAAGCAAGTCCAAAGTCCCCTGGCAACAGGGCAGGTGATGAGAATGTGGAACCAACCGGGCATGCACTGAGACCTGCTGTCCACCTGCAGGCTCAGTTCAGAAAGAAGCTCCAGGGGAAAGGAGAGCAATTATAGATCCAGTAGCTGTTTGGATCTTCAAGCTCAAGGAAGAAAGCCTCAACCTCTTTTACTGAAAGCCCTATGACTGATCAAATCAGGCCTACCCAGGATAATCTCCCTTTTCATTAGCATAAAGTCAGTTGATTAGGGACTTTAATTACACCTGCAAAATCCCTTCACAGCCGCACTAAGACCAGTCTTTGAATAAGTGAGAGAAGGTGTGTGTGCCACGAAATAGCTGCTGCCTCTTTCCACCCTCCAGCTCTCGGCAGAGAGAGAGTATAACTCGTAGCCAGCACTGACCAAAGCACATGAGACAGCGAGTCCTGGGCGGCACAGGATTGATGGAATCTTAGTCAAGGTGATATATACAAAACCCATCATGTGGGGTTATTGAGAGGATTAAAAAGATAATGTATGCGTGACATCTAGAGTACACATAGTAACTGGAATTACCATTTAGCGGATGAGAAGATTGTATTCAGAAAAAAAGAGACTGTGTAACCATTGGTCTGTAGAGATGAGATGACAATCTGAGTCTCCTCAGTCAGAAACCTTTTTTCTTGCCATGGTCACTATTCCACAGCTTGCGTTCCTTTTCTAAGATGAGTCAGAACACAGTGCACAAGTTGAAAGAGACTGTGTAACCATTGGTCTGTAGAGATGAGATGACAATCTGAGTCTCCTCAGTCAGAAACCGTTTTTCTTGCCATGGTCACTATTCCACAGCTTGCGTTCCTTTTCTAAGATGAGTCAGAACACAGTGCACAAGTTGAAAGAAAAAAACTGAGTAACAGCCATTAAGTGTAAGTACGTTCACGGTGAGGTGGTCAACCACGTCCAAGGTTCCCAAGCAGGCAAGTAAGATTAAGGCAGAGAGATCCTGGCGCTGAGATTTAGCCCAGGATTTTTGTATGTATGAAGCTTCAGATAATCTCACACTGCAGGCTACACGTTCCACATTTCTTCCATAACCATCCATCCCTTCTTTGGGAGTTCCTGGAAACCTGACTCTAATATAAATCTCTTTGCACTGTTCTCCCACCCTCTTCTATATAAACAGGATTTCACTATAGAAATGTTTTATCACTTACTTTCAGTTGACAATTTTTATGCTATAAATTCAAAATTCATGAAACACTTCCAAGACCAAAGTATGCTTGGTAAGATGGAGTGATAGTTGGGTGGTTAAAAATGAGCAACAAACATTACTTCTCCACCCACCATTCTTATTGTGAAGTAAATAATAATAGACATAACACAAATTAATTCTCTCACTCTAATTTCAGCAGGGAAACAGAAGCAGCAATTTTCCTTGTCAAGACTCAGCCTCCTCCCCAGACATCGTTGCAGAATCTCGATATACTACCTCACAGCTGACATTAGCCAGGCATCCACTTTGAACTGATCTCATCCTGCTTTTTCCTGGCTCTCATATCCTTGTGCAACTAAACTTTAGAATATACACATTCTAGGATGTCAACCAAAATGGTACCCCAGAGGTGTAGGCCATCCAGTGTTGTACTTATAAACTTATAGTCTTTAAATTAAATCTGAGTCCAACCACCTTCAAGTCAGTGAACAAATATTTATTAAACTCTTCTTATGTGTCAAAAATTCTTTTTGATGCTGAGAACAGGACAGACAAGGTTCCTGCTCTCACAAGGCTTATCCTCCAGTGAAGATTCAGAGACATTAAACTAGTAAACAAAAATATTAAACAATTCAAATTGTAGTGAGTGCTACTAAGGAAAGAAACAGGACAATATGATCAAAAGTGATTATTATTCTAAATTGTAGCTTAAAAACACTGAGGAAATCTGTTATTCAATAAGCACTATTGTATATCTTTCCATAAAATAGGTAATTTGCCAGTAATATCAATAATTCTACATATTTAATTCACTTTATTCAGAAGTTGAGTCCAAATGCAACCATACGTTTTAAAATTGTAAGAACACGTAACATGAGCTCTACCCTCAACAAACTTTTAAGTGCACAATACATTATTGTTAACTATAGGCACTACGCTGTACAGTAGATTTCATCTTGCATAACTGAAATTTTGTACCCTTTGACTAATGCCTCCTTATTTCTCCCTTCACCAAGCCCTGGCAACCACCATTCTATTCTCTGCTTCTATGAGTTTGATTATTTTAGATTCCTCACATAAGCGAAATCACGCAATATTTGTTCTTCTGTGACTGGCTTATTCCATTTAGCCTGATGTCCTCAAGGATCATTTATGTTACTGCATATGACCAGATTTCCTTCCTTTTTAAGGCTGATTAATATTCCATTGTGTGTATATATACCACATTTTCTGTATTCATTCATCTATCAATAGTTATTTAGATTGTTTCCAACTCCAGATTTCCTTCCTTTTTAAGGCTGATTAATATTCCATTGTGTGTATATATACCACATTTTCCGTATTCATTCATCTATCAATAGTTATTTAGATTGTTTCCAACTCTTTGGTGTTGTGAACAGTGCTGCAATGAACTAAAGTGTCAATATCTCTCTAAGATCCTGATTTTAATTATTTTGCATAAATAGTCAGAAGTGAGATTGCTGGATCATATGGCAATTCTATTTTTAGTTTTTTTGAGAAACCTCCACAATGTCTTCCGCAGCAGCTGCATTATTTTATAGTCCTGCCAACAGTGTACAAGTGTTCCAATTTCTCCACTTCCTTGCCAACATTTATCCTTTGTTTTTTTGACAATAGTCATCATAACAGGTATTAGGTGATATCTCATTGTGGCTTTTATTTGCATTTCCCTGACGATTAGTGATGTTGAACATCTTTTCACATATCTGTTGGTCATTTTATGTCTTATTTTGAGAAATGTCTATTCAGGTCCTTTGCCCATTCTTTAATCAGGTTATTTGCTTTTTGTTGTTGTTGCTGCTGCTGTTGTTGTTATTCAGGTGTTTGAGTTTCTTATATATTTTGCATATTAAGTTCGTATCAAGTATATGGTTTGCAAATATTTTCTGTCATTCAGTAGGTTGCCTTTTTACTCTGAATTTTTCCCCTTGCTGTGCAGAAATTTTTGGTTTGATGTAATCCCTATTGTCTATTTTTTTTGTTTTAATTTTGCCTGTGTTTTTCACATCATATCCAAAAAATCATCGCCAAGACCACTGTTGTCTTAGTCTATTTGTGCTTCTATAACAAAATACATGAAACTAGGTAATTTATAAACAATAGAAATTTATTTTCTCATAGTGCTAGAGGTTGGGAAGTCTAAGGTCAAGGCTCCAGCACATTTTGTGTCTGATGAGGGCTGCTGTCTGCTTCCAGGATGGCACATTGTTGCTGCATCCTCTGGCAGAAGGGACAGAAGGGGTGACCACTGTGTGAAGCCTCTTTTATAAAGGCCTTAATCCCATTAACAAGGGAGAAGCCCTCAGGACCTAATCACCTCTTAAAGGCCTCACTTTTTAATACTATTGCATTGGAAATTAACATGAATTTTGGAGGGGGTAAACATTCAAACCATAGCAAATGTCCTGAAGGTTTTTCCCTGTGTTTTCTTCTAGGAGTTTAACAGTTTCAAGTCTTACATTTAGGTCATTAATCCATTTTGAATTAATTTTCATGTATGGTTTAAGATAGTATCCAATTTCATTCCTTTGCATGTTGATATCCAGTTTTCCCAACAGCATTTGTTGAAGACAATTTTCCCATTTTGTATTCTGGGCATGCTTATCAAAAATTAGTTGATTGTATATGCCTGGGTTTATTTCTAGACTCTATACTGTTTTTATGCCAGTATCGTTGATATCCAGTTTTCCCAACAGCATTTGTTGAAGACAATTTTCCCATTTTGTATTCTGGGCACGCTTATCAAAAATTAGTTGATTGTATATGCCTGGGTTTATTTCTAGACTCTATACTGTTTTTATGCCAGTATCGCACTGTTTTAATTACAGTTGTAGCTTTGTAACATATTTTGAAATCAGGAAGCGGGGGTGCCACCAACTTTGTTACTGTTTCTAAAAATTATTCTGGCTATTCTGTGTCCTTTCTGATTTTATATAAATTTTAGATTTTTTTTATATTTTGGTAAAAACTGCCATTGGGAATTTGGTGGGGGTTGCATTGAGTTTGTAGATCACTTTGGGTAGTATGGACATATAAGATAATGTCACCTTCAAACAGAGATAATTTTTTCTTTCTTTCTGATTTGGATGTCTTTTATTTCCTTTTCATGCCTATTTGTTCTGGCTAGGATATTTTTACTATGTGAAATAGTTGTGGTGATAGTGGGTATCTTTGCTTTGTTCCTGATCTTAGAAAAAAAAGATTTCAATTTTTTATCTTTGAGTACAATGTTAGTACAATGTATCATATACAGTCTTTATTATGTTGAGGTAATCTCCTTCTATTCCTAGTTCATCATAAATTTTTATCATGAAGGGATGTTGAATTTTGACAAATGCTTTTTCTGTATCTATTGAGATGATAGTGTGGTTTTTAATCCTTCATTCCATTAATATAAACATCATACATTTAAAAAAAATAATTATACATTTCTTAAAAGGAATATTGTGTAGAAGAAATACTAGGATTTAAAATAATTATCTAACACAACACTTCTCATACCAGAAGAAATATTTAAAAGACAGGTGACTATTTTAAAATATTTGAAGGGAAACTAAATATCTGGAAATCAACATCAAACCAAGGTTTAGCCAAAATTAGAGATGCACATGCTGGAAAAAAATAGAAAATAATATGCCTATGGGTCCTAGTAAATGGAATTCAACAAGATTCATCAAAAAATGATCCAGATTATGAAAATTGTGATTTTTTTGCACAGGGATAAGGACACTGTCTATCACCCTAGTTAGAAAAGAAGAGGCTTGTATTATTTTAGTGGCTGCTGAGAGAGTAATAGATTCATAGGAGATTAAGTAGGTCAATTTTATTTCTTACTCAAATCTATACAATTCTGACCTATTTTTACAGTCTAGTCCTTAGGCATTTTCCTTCCAGTGGATAGAGGATGTTAACAGTCAAACCATTTTATAAATAACAAGGTTAACTTTATTTGATTAACTTAGTGTATTAACCCATTCATCAAAATTATCCATAAAAGCCAATCTTCCTAGTCAAAGAGAATTCACATGGAAGACATGCAGTAATGTGGCTGCTGCAATAAGTCAACCTCAGCCAAAAAAATTAACTCTCAGGTTTTTTTTGCCACAATTATTTATGTATTTCTCATCTTTTTATTATTTATTTATTTATTTATTTTGTATGTAAAGAATATGGGAAAGCCTTTATTTCTCTTGCAAATATTCAAAGACACATGATACTTTACACTGGAGATGGGCCTTACAAATGTAAGGTGTGTGGGAAAGACTTTGACCTTCCCAGTTGATTTTTTTAAATTTCATTTTACTTCTCAATATACATTATGGTTGATTTCCATGCCCTTTTACCCATTCCTCTCCACCCCTTCCCTCCCCCCCCACATCATATCTGTTCACTTGATTTAAAAAGTTCAAGAAATTTTTGTGATTGTTGTGTCTTCTTCCCCCCACGCACATACCCTTTATTTGTTTGTGTGTTTATTCATTTATTTTTAGCTCCCCCAAATAAGTGAGAACATATGGTATTTCTCTTTCTGTGCCTGACTTATTTCACTTAATATAATTTTCTCTAAGTCCATCCATGTCATTGTGAATGTTAGCATTTCATTCCTTTTTATAGCAGAGTAGTATTCCATTGTGTAGATATACCACAGATTCCGTATCCACTCATCTGATGATGGACATTTGGGCTGGTTCCAACTCTTGGCTATCATTAATAGAGCTGCAATAAACTTTGGAGTACAAGGATCCCTTCGACATGATGATTTCCATTCCTCTGGGTATATTCCCAACAGCAGAATAGCTGGATCATAGGGTAGATCTATCTGTAATTGTTTGAGGAACCTACATACCATTTTCCATAAAGTTTGCACCATTTTGCAGCCCCACCAACAGTGTATGAGAGTTCCTTTTTCGCTGCAACCTCGCCAGCATTTATCATTCTCAGTCTTTTGGATATTAGCCATTCTAATTGGAGTGAAATGGTATCTCAAAGTGGTCTTAATTTGTATTTCCCAGATGCTGAGTGAAGTTGAGCATTTTTTCATGTGTGTGTTGGCCATTCATATATCTTCCTTTGAGAAATGCCTATTCAGCTCCTTTGCCCATTTTTTAATTGTGTTATTTGGTTTTTTGCTGTGAAGTTGTTTGAGCTCCTTGTATATTCTGGATATCAATCCTTTGTCTGATGTATATTTTGAAAATATTTTCTCCCACTCTGTTGGTTGTATTTTTTACTCTGTTGATTGTTTCTCATCTTTTTTAAAAATATACTAACCTCTTCATGTCATGTAAAAAATTAAGAAAAATAGTCTGCACAGGATTTCCTCTGGACACATAAATTCTTTTTCCTACATTAAATTTCTATTTGAGACTGTAGAATGAGCCAGCCCTGTAGTAAATGCTTTGCATACTTCATCTCAATCTGCTCAATAAATCTGTGAGAGAATTATCACCATCAACAGCATGTTCATCATCATCATTATTACTGTTCTATCAATTAGAAAATTCAAGTAATTCATCCAAGTTCCAAGAGCTTGGAACTGTTCTGCCTCAATGAGAGGCAGAACAGTGATCTTAACTGGAGCCTTTTGGCTCAAAAGTCTCAATAAAATTCTGACTCCCCCACGCAGGCTTCACCAGTACTTCATCTACCTCTCTAAAGCACTTCCTACTTGTATGAAAAACTCTTATATACATATCGCTGTGGTTCATTTTATGGATCATCTTGACTGGGCCATGGGATTCCCAGATATTTGGTTAAACATTGTTTTCAGATGTGTCTGTGATGTGTTATCATTTGAATTGGTAAACACAGTAAAACAGATGGGTGGGCATTATCCAATCCTTTGAGCCGGAATAGAACAAAAGGTGCAGGAAGGGAGAATTTATCACTTTTCAGCCTGACTGTTGAGCTGAGACATCAGTCTTCTTCTGCCTTCAGACTGGGATTTGCACCATCAGATCCCCTGGTTCTCAAGCTTTCAGACTCAGACTGGATTGCTACATTAGCTTTTCTGGGTCATCACCTTGCAGATGGCAGATCACAGGACTTCTCAGCTTCTATTATCATGTGAGCCAATTCTTTATAATAAATGAATAAATGCATATGTACATACATACATAAATCTTTTAACTATGAGTATACATATATATACACACACATATATAATTACATCCATATATACCTATATGCACTAATATGTATGTATGTGTGTGTGTGTATGTGTGTGTGTGTATCCTATCATTTATTTTACTCTGGAGAACACTAATACGCTTATAATTCCCGTTACCTCCCTGTGAGCAAAATACATGCCTGATATTTCTTTGCAGATAGGTGTTTATATAACAGCATCTAAATAACTACAATAATCTTTACCACCATTATAATCATCACTGGCACTATTTGAAATCTTATTATGTACCTGAGAGCATGCTAAGTGTTTCAGTTCATTTTAGAATTTAATCCTCAAATTAACCCCAAGTAATGTAGCTACCACTATTATTTCCATTCTTTTTAAATAAGAAAACTGTAGCTTAGAGAGTTTTCTTTCCAATATAACAGGATGAACACTTATATAAATAAATTAATATTAAGCAAACCCAACACGGTTATTTAAAATATATTTACTGAGAATCTAAAATACACCAGTAAGCAATGCAGCAGAACCTACATCCCAGTGGTGGTGCACACACATAGCTCTGGTGATACTAACCATGGCAGGAAAAAGCAAGGTTTGACATATTACAGTTTTATATAAAGTGGCTAGAAATGGTTACAATGAGAAGACAACTTCGAGGAGAGACCTGAAGGTTTTGGCTGGTGCAGATTTATGGAAAAGCAGATACAAAGTCCATGAGGTGGGGCAGGCTTGGTTTATTTATGGGAGACCAAAGTACCATTGTGGCTTAGCCAGATGGGAGCAAGGGGAGAGTTGTAGGAGGTGTAATCAGAGGAAAACATGGGGTTCTCTGTAGCTGCGTGGGACTTTGTAAAACTTTCTAAGACTTTGTCATGCCTTTGGCTTTTAGGGGAGAGATATGAAAGTCACTGGAGGGTTTTGAACAGAGGATTGTCATAGTGCAATTTATATAGTTAAAAAGATCACTCTGGCAGGGTGCTCCAGACAGATGGTTGGAAGTAGGATGAAAAAAAGAATTATAGCCTTTTACAACTAGAAGGCTATTGTAATAATCCTGTCTGGAGATGCGGTAGCATGGACCACATACTAGGAATAATGGTTTGTGAAAGAGTTAGAGTCTGGCTGTATTTCTAAGGTAGAGTTCATAGGATTGCTGATAAATAAGATATAGGGAGTTATGGACTGAATGTTCATATTCCCCCAAAATTCTCATGTTGAAATTTTAACCCTCAACATTATGGTATTTGGGGATAGGACCATTGGAAGGTAATTTAGTTCATGAGGGTGGAGCCCTCATAAATGGAATTAGTGCCTTTGTAAAAGAGATTTCAGAGAGCTTTCTAGACTTCTTCCTGAGAGGTCAGCAGTCTACAGCCCAGAAGAAAGACTTTACCAGCACTTGACCATGTTGACACTCTGATCTCAGACTTCCAGGCTCCAGAACTGTGAGAAATTAATTTCTACCATATATAATTTGTTATACTGCCTGCCCTACTAAGACATGGGACATAAAAGAAAAGGAGAACCTAAGTATCACACCAGGGTTTTGTCCTGAGCAACTGGAAGGATAGAGTTGCTATTAACTGAGATGGGGAAGGCTGCAGGAAGAGCAGTATGGTGGAGGAGGAAGGAAGGTCAAAAGTTTGGTTTAGAACCTAAGTTTGATACCCTTATTCAATAAGCAGAGATTTTGAATGGGACAGTTAGTTAAATGAGCCAGAAATTCTGGGGACATATTGGAGCTGGATAGAAAAATCAGGAGCCTTTACCATATGAATTACTTATATGAGATTCACCTAGAGAGTATAAATAGTGCGAAGATACCCAAGGACTGAGGACTGAGACACTCCCAGACTTAGAGATAAGAACGAGGAGGAAGCATCAGCGAAGGAGACACAGGAAGGAGAGGCCGGTCACAGAGGAGAAAAACCAAGAGGGTGTGGGTTCCTGGAAGCTGGGTGAGGAACGAACTCCAGGTCAGATGCTGCTGATAGGGCCAGTAAGACACAGATTGAGCACTGGCATTGGGTTTAGCACTGGTGTGGTCACTGGAGAGTCTGACAAGGCCAGCTTTAATGGAGAAGGAAGGACCGTGAATATTTAATGGTCATTCCTGTAAAGCGTCCCAGTTTATTTGGGGCCTTAGATTTTCTCCTAATTATTAGTACCGAGAACACAGCTCGCTGGAGGGAAAGATCAATCTTCCTAATTGCAGATTTCTGTCCTCGATGAAAGGAATTCATCCGGTTTTAATTATTGTGCCTTCTTTTTTATTAGATGTTTGTTTTTGTGTTCATGTGTGAGTGTGTGTATATGCATATGGGTGTTTTAATTTCCCAAGCAGAGCTGCTTTGATCCTAGGAAGCAGAATGCTCAGCATTCCATTCAGATGAGGACTGCCACTAAGCCCTGTACTTGCTTTCCTCCTCCCCTGCTAGCTCAAATTCTATGGAGGCCAATTAAACTGCCTACACCAGCATCAAACACAACATACACTATCTCGACATGTAGGTGATTATAAATATCCAACTGTACTTTAGAATAAGTACTGAGCTGTGCACTGGTGTTTTCATTTTACATGAACTGTCTTTTGAGTAGAAACACATTGTAACTTGCAATGCACTCCTGTTCTCAGGAGCATTGCCATTAACTACAGGAAGACACCTGCACTGAGCTTCCTCTTCATAATTAGTGAGGTCAGATCATTCCCATTGTATGTGTTTTTCAGTTCTTGTCCATTTTCTGAGGCTTGATAATTAAGTTTGATGTATGACTCACTCACTATAGTCATTATACAAAAAGTAAATAAAACATTTTAGCAATGTCTGAAAACTCAGAGGAAAGTAATTTCTGCTAGGGGAAAAAAAATGAGGCCAGAAAGTTCTTAACAGTATGAAAATATAGACATTTGTATACCTCGCAGGAATACTTGTCTCAACCTACTCTGAAGAAACATATTGGAAAATTATGTTTTCATTGAAAAATTGCCTCTATGTAAAATGCTGGAAATGGCTAGTGTGTTAAATAAGGAAATCATATTATTCCCAAGTTACATCTGAATCTGCATTGCTTTTTGCCTTTGTTATTTAGGGGAAAAAAAATTTATGTTAAGTTTATAGTATATGCAAAGTTGGCATGAAGAAATTCTAAAAGCCATTAAGTAACCAAGAGACACTAAGAAATTGGGGTGATGTTTCTTATTTTTTCAACCAGACTATATATTTGTTAGTTGGTCATAATAATGGTGTGCTGGNGTGGAAGAGGACTACAGCAACCTTAGATACTTTCACTACATCCAAGCAACATAATGCATTTCAACAGTAGTTTCTTGAAGAACATCCAGTTATTTATTGATTCATTAACTTTCTCTACTCCTATGCATTGAACACTGTGATAAGCCAGGAGCTGTGTTTGTTTACCTCCAACAGAGGGATTCCAATGGAGACAATTTCAGAGCAGACAGAATGGTAGGTTGATTTCATGATAGGCCAGAGGAGGAAGAGCTTTTATCCCTGACTACTATTTCCTCATGCACTCAATGTGGGCACCCACAGGATGCATGAATACAAGGTGCACCCAAGCCCAGTTTTACCAATTTTTATCCCAATTATCACTTCTTCTCTGACCCGTCCAATCTAAATGATTTCCCATTATTTCTCCTTCATTGTCTATTATGATCTTTCATAGCATTATCATGAATTGCAATTTTTATATAACATTTGTGTGCTAATTTTTTAACTCAGTGAACCTGCTAGTAGAGGGTAGTATTCATGAGGACAGACAGCACATTGGATTTTGTCATCACTACTCTGTGCAAAGCATAACATCTAGCACAGATGCTCAATTAATTGAATGTCTTTAAAATTATCAATAACAAATACAACACAGTGCCTTTCTGAGCATGACCCCATGCTTGCTAGAAATTTTTCAATATATTTATCCCCTATAGCTACAACAATGTATTTTCTATTCACATGATTCTATTCTAGATACTTTGCATTGTTGTAGAATTTTTTCCCAGTATTTTATCCTAACTCCCAATGCCTTTCTGGACTTAAATGTCTAGAGTTGCATCTTCTACTTCTTGTATCCTGTTATAGTCCAGGCATAAAGTCATTTAAATGCCTTAGCTAGAAAACTAATGGTTGGGAGTACTTTTATTTAAACTACTTTGAACTGATTTGTAACCTCATGCCATTGAACATCTGCACAGAGCAGAGGGCTCAGACCAAATCATTTTAGTCCCTCTTATGCATCTGCATCTTTCATTTTCTGTTTCCCCAAAACAGCTTCAA
The DNA here is from genome assembly GCF_000696425.1 of Galeopterus variegatus. Classification (NCBI taxonomy): domain Eukaryota; kingdom Metazoa; phylum Chordata; class Mammalia; order Dermoptera; family Cynocephalidae; genus Galeopterus; species Galeopterus variegatus. The sequence continues at coordinate 122,451 of NW_007733927.1, forward strand.
GGCATATATTTGTTTTGCCTCAGCATCCTTCATCCTTCCTGTTATCCAGGGTCACATTGCAACATCCTCTACTTTATTCCACTTGCTTCTTTACCTTCTTCTGAAAACCAGGTTGCCTCATTCCCATCAGTAATTCCCATCCCAAAATTTGTGCACA
>NW_007733928.1:0-572 GCF_000696425.1 Galeopterus variegatus
CTAAACTATCTTCAAAAAACCATATATTGCCTGTTGAATTTGTTTAATTTATAACCTGTAAGATTTCACAAATGCATTCATTTTCATTTAAAAAATATACATTGAAAAAAGTATTCAAGAGTATTTGCTGGTATTCAACAATAAGCTTATATCAAAAATTCAAAAACTATAGTAATTAGAAGTATCTGTGCATGGAAGTGGGAAAGTGAAGAAGCTGGTTTGTGGGCTTACAGGGAAGGTAAAAGAGAGTCACATACCCAAGGCCATGGCTGATAGACCATCAACACATTTTCTAGAAGGAAACAATGGTAATTATTTTAACAAATATTCACTAGCTTTGTTTTAGTCTGTTTGTGTTACTGTAACAGAAATACCTGAGACTGGGTAATTTATAAAGAACAGAGGCTTATTTGGCTCACTATTCTGGGACAGCTGCATCTGGCACAGGCCTCAGGCTGCTTCTACTCATGGTGGAAAGCACCAGCAGCCGGTGGGTACAAGCAGATCACAGGGCAGGAGGAAGCAGGACAGAGAGACTGGAGGTGCCAGGGTCCTATAAACAACAAGCTCTT
>NW_007733928.1:2146-4040 GCF_000696425.1 Galeopterus variegatus
ATTATCTCCTGTTTTCCACAAAAATGTTGCCAATCGTGGCAATAAAAGAAACCTTTCTTAAAATTTTCATGATATCTAAGTTTTGTTGTGTGCCCAGTAGCATAAGTTGCTATCATTTACTCTCGTCATATATTAGATCAAACAATAAACACATTTATGAGGAAAGGACCACCTCCATTTTACAACTGTGAAAATAAAAAGTAAGGTGTTTTCTTAAGGTCAAACAGAGACTAAGTGTTGGAACAGGGATTTCAACCTATGCAGTTGGCTCCAAAGCCTGACCTCTTTCGTACTACTCCATACTTATACTACGAGGAGGCTGGACCCTAATCATTTTCAAGATATCCTCACACTGAAAGTTGCTATAATTCTATAATCTAAACCCCAAACTACTTTGTATAAAAGAGTCACATATTTCTGATACCTGTCTGCTTGGTATATCAGATGCTAATGGGGAACTCCACTAGCTGTAATGTAACAAAACCAATAAAAGAACATTTTATCTAATCCCCATATGATACAGATTGATCCTGTCCCCCAAAGTTTCATGTATTAGAAACTTAATCCCCACGGTGACAGTGTTAAAAGGGTGGTAAATCCTATTATGTTAATTGAAAGGTAGGGCCTTGAAGAGATGATTAGATTGTGATGAGCATGCCCTAGTCAATCTGTTTATCCATTGATGGTTTAATGGGAGTATTAGGCATGGTTCTGATGGCTATAAAAGGGGAGCGAGTGAAAAGGTTAGCATTCTCTCTCTCTCGCCTAAACCATTTCACCAGGTGACACCTTGCATCACAGTAGAGTCACCACCAAAAACAAGGCCCTCAACAGATGTATTCCCTGGACTGTGGACATCCCAGTCTCTGAAACTGTAAACAATAAATATTGTTTCTCTACAAATTACACAGCTGTAGGTGTTTCTTTTATAAGCAACAGAGTCAGACTAATACACCACATAAACTAATATAGATACCTCAGAGTTTTTAAACCGGTACCCAGAAATAAGGGACACTAAAGCAACAAAATTCATCAACCCTCCTGTAAAAATAAACTTAATGTCACTTTTCTAAGTGTTTTTTTTTTTTTTTTGTATGAATAGACCCCTAGTGTGAGCACAAAGTTTCTAGCTGAAAACAGTATTGAGATTCACTTCTTCAGGAAGTCTCCTACCACAACTAATTCTTCATTATACAGTGTCTTTCATTTTCGTTTTTAAAAATTATTATTACTATGTACTTGCTTTTATTTCTAGTATTATTTGGTGTATGTGTGTGCACTTTGAAATAGTGAAGTTGTAAATTAAACGCAGTGATTTTTACAATTTTAATCTCATTTTGAAATGTCAATAAAAATTATAATCATTGGATTATTTATAATCATCATGAAAGAATTCAATATCAACATAAATCATTATCAATTATAACCATAAGTTATGTGCATAATCATTATACAATGCTTATGTTGAGCTGTGCTAAACATGCACTATTTTATATATTTAATCATCAGAGCTTCCTGGTGAGGTATGTACTATTATAATTAGAGTTTTAAGGAAAACTGAAGCTTTCAAAGAAGTCAGAGTTAGGAAAATAAGATTACCACGATATATGCCTGAATCAAATAGCCAAGTTCTTTACCTGAGGGCTGTAAAAATATACAAGAGCACATAGAGAAGAGAAATCTGGGGTTGGGGGGAGGGCCTGCAGAATATTTAGCACTAAAAGCATACATAGGATATTAAAATTAAAATGATAAAGGCGGGTAATGAAGATATGCAATAATGATTGTATTTTTTTCACATATTTCAAGCCAGGTATATAAAAAAAGAAGTTTTTTCTAGAAAGTTTTTCTTGAAATTTAATTTCAAATTGACATAAAAGTAAAGGAGAAATGG
>NW_007733928.1:4560-5615 GCF_000696425.1 Galeopterus variegatus
TTTCTAGAAAGTTTTTCTTGAAATTTAATTTCAAATTGACATAAAAGTAAAGGAGAAATGGGAGTTGGTAAATGGAGATAAGAAAGGCAAGAGATTTCAGGCAATCATTTTTTCAATTTTGGTTCGTGTGTCCACCAACAGCTTTGACATCTCACCAAACTTCAGAGAAATATTGTACTGACAGAGAAGTTATACGTCAGGTTGTAACAGACATTAATTATATTGTAGCCCTATTGCATAGCTATTTATTTTGCCCGAGTGGTTGTTTCCATGGTCCATGATGGCAGTAATAGCCAGGAGAGAAAACAGATGTTCAAAAGAAGGCACTGAGACACGGGAATTGAGAACTGACTCATCTCTCTCTTTTCAGTGACCTCTGGTGCTATTTTTCCTCTCATCTAATGTGCAGAATTTTACAGTCATTTTACTGAAGCATTAGTCATAACTTAAAAGTGATCTATGTTAAAAGAGAGCAATACAACAAATTCTAAGTGAATCAGTAGTAAGATTTAAATGCCAAACATTTTCAAGATGCTGGCTCTAACAGTGATGTTTAGTTTTCCTGAGTAATGTTTAACATACTACACATATTTTAGCAAAAGAGAGAACACCGGCATTAGTACACTTCAATTGATTTTCGATTTTTATTTGAAATTTTGTAAGTATTTCCATACAAAACAGAACAGTGTTTAAGTGATGCAGAACAGGTTAAGCTCTGTCACAATGACAGTAAACAAAATATGAATCCATGTAAGGTAAGAGGTAAATCCTCAACCTTTGGGCCCAGAGGAAAGTGTGATTCCAGTGACAGAGGGGATTATAAGTATTAACTGAACTCCTCACAACTCTAATTAGCTCATCAGATTGTTCAGTTGTTACCTTCTGTCATATTAGGCACTAATAAGACACAATAGGTGATGCATGTCAAGATGATTGTAGCATGCCTGTCGTGGAGCTGTAAGGCACAAGTCAGAAGTAAAGGTGACTATTTCTTACAAGAATTGCAAGAATGACTCCAGAATTCACTGTCTAGGGTGCCTTCTTGCTATTGCTAT
>NW_007733928.1:6563-8308 GCF_000696425.1 Galeopterus variegatus
AAACTAGCATCATATTAATTCATTATTATGATGATGATAATAAATATTTATGTGTTATAAGAAATTCTTTTGGATAATTAAACATTATTTTGTTAGAGAAATCATTAAAATATAACAATTTGGAGTCATCCTAAACTTAGTCAAAGTGAGTGATGTTGGACTTTTGGGAAGATGGCAGTCTACAGGTGCACAGGGTGCATTACTCCCATAGAACTAGATTGAAATGGGCCCACTGTCATCACTACCAAAGTTTCCAAAACCATTGTTTGGTCCCAGAACTATCGCCTATCACAGAGCAGCTCCCCACAGAGCCGCAGTCCTGCTGGTTTCCCATCACTGCAAAGGTGAGCTCTTCAGACACAAAAGAGGTGGTTGCAACCACTACCATCATTACTGCCACTGCAAATTAACCCTGCTGCCACCAAGGAAACTGAAAATGCAAGTGAGGCAGTTGCAGCCGCCCATGCCACTGTTGCTACTGTGAATTAATCCTGCTGCTGCCAACGATACTGCACATGTGAGTGAGGAAGTTGCAACTGCCAGTGCCACTGCCACAGCCAACGTGACAACTCCACAACTGCCAAGGCCACTGCAGACAAAAAGGAGACAGTCGCTGCCACCACTGATGCTCCCATCCTTGTGAGGTAACCCTGTTGCCACCAAGGACACTGAAGACATGAGGGAGGCAATTGCAGCCACCAGTGCTACTGCTGTTCCCATGAGGTAACACCCACACTGCTGCAGACACCACAGACATGAGGGAGGCGATTACAGCAGTCACACCACTGTTGCTCCTATGAGGGAACAATGCTGCCACTGTGGACCCTACAGACATGAGAGAGACAGGTGCAACTGCTAGCACCACTGCAATCCCTACAAGGTAACTCCACATCACTGCAAATACCAAGAACATGAGGAAAACATTTGTAGCTGGGCAGCACTGCTGCTATACTCACAAGGTGATCCCACTGCCACTGCAGACACTACAGACATGAAGGAGGTAATTGCAGCCACTGGCACTGCTGCCACACCCATGAGGTAACTCCACTGCTGCCAAGGACTTCACAGACACCAGGGAGGCAGTTGCAGCTGCTGCCACCACTACCACCATTGTAATTTAACCCAGCTAGTGCTGCAGATAATGTAGCTGTACTGGTCAATGCTATGGACACTGCAGTCAAACAAGTGGCTAATGCAACTGTCACTGCTGCAGTCACTGCCACCACCCACACTGCCAGAGAGGCACCATCACTATGTGAGAAGCTTGCCATCACTGCAATGTGGGCAGCCACCACCACAACCACTGACATCACAAGGGCAGCCTGATATCACAACAGCAGTCACAGCAGCAGCCACAGCAGACACTGCCTCTGTACAAGTGGACTGCAAACCACTTGGCTGAACTGACACAGGGAGGGTCACCAATGGAGTCTAGGGAAAGAGAGTAATAGAAGAAGCAACTGTTCAGAAGAAGACAAGGAGATACTAAAAATATGAAAATAAAACAAGAGAATATGAGTCCACCAAAGGAATAAAATTACTCTAATGAGCCAAACCCAACAGAACAGGAAACCTTTGAAATGACTGAAAAGGAATTCTGAATAAAAGGAAACTATACATACAAGAACTAACAGATGACTCACTGAACTGAGCAAAACTATATCCTGATATGGAGCAAATCAACAAAGTGATTACTACTTTAAAAGGGATGTAGCAGAACTCATTGAACTGAAAGAGTCATTCAG
>NW_007733928.1:9739-11410 GCF_000696425.1 Galeopterus variegatus
GGAAGTTTCACAAGAAAAATCAGTTGATTCAATCCTCAAAGAAGGACATTAAAACAGGCAGTGTGAAACTAGTAACAGCAGTTAATTAACAATTTGACATTCCAGAAAGTAATTTGTATAAAAATAAGTCAATTCACCAACAAACAGCTTGTCCTTAGTAAACACTTTTTTCCCACATACTTCCTACAGTGATTTCCTTAGCATATTTAAGCAGCATTCAAGCAGTTCCCTTAAAATATCTTAAGAACAATCAGTAGGTTAGTCAATAGTCCTTTAAGCCGGAATCAAACCAGCAACCTAAAACAGTTGAAGTACATGATCCCATCACTAAACAGTGATTAGAATTGATTAGATGGATTTTGCCAAACTTATCTGTAGACTGTTGTCCCCTTTTTGAGAGCCTTTTAGCTCATTCATGCATTACCTAAAAATCCTATTCTAAGATCAAAGGAGAATCAAGATTTCTAAGCCACTACAAGAAACTGTATCTTACCACCTCCAAAACCCAATAAACACCCCAAAAAAGAATAAAATGGAAAAAAGAAATAAAAGATACTTAAAACATCCAATAAAAATAAATAAAATGCCAGAAGTAAGACACTACCTTTCAGGAACAAAATTAAATATAAATGGATTAAATTTCCCACTCAAAAGACACAGACTGGCTGATAGGATTAAAAAGCTAGACCCAACTATAAGCTGTCTAAAAGAGACTCACCTGACCTGTAAAGATACACACAGACTAAGAGTGAAGTTAAGGAAAAAGACATATCATGCAAATGGAAATAAAAAATGAGCAGGAGTAGCTATCCTTATATTAGATAAAATAGACTTTAAACCAACGCCTATAAAAAAAGACAAAGAAGGCTACTATATAATGATAAAGGGATCTGTCCAGCAAGAAGACATAACAGTCATAAATACATATGCACCTAACATCAGAGCACCCAGATACATAAAGCAAACACAATTAGAACTAAGGAAAAACATAGACACAAATATGATAACAGTTGAGGACCGGAACATTCCTCTCTCATCTAGGCAACAAGTCAACAGAAAAACACAGGATATAAACCACACNAAAAAATTAAGAAAATTAAGAAAATCTAAAGAGATAGCAGAAAACCTTAACTGCGTAAATACTCAAATCATAGGTATGCTTAAAGGGGAGGAGAAAGAAAAAGACATTGTGAACATGTTCAATAAAATAATAGCAGAAAACTTCCCAGGTATAGGGAGAGACACAGACCTTTAGATTCAGGAGGATCAATGATCCATAAACAGATTAAATACAAAAAGATCTTCTCTGAGGCACATTATAGTCAAAGTGGCAAAACTTAAAGACAAAGAGAGTCTTAAAAACAGCAAGAGAAAAACATCAAGTCACCTATCAGAGACCCATCAGACTAACAGTAGATTTTCCAAAAGAAACTCTACAGCCGGAGAATGGAGTTATATATGCAAAATACTAAAAGAACAAAACTGCCAGTTAAGAATTGTATACCCAGCAAGGCTATCCTTCAAAAATAAAGGAGAAATAGTGTATTTTCCCAACAAACAAAAACTACAAGAGTTCACCACCACACAACCAGACCACATGACTACACAACCAAACTCAAACTGTATTTGGAATCCAAAAAACAATAATCACTTGAATGAATACACAAGAAA
>NW_007733928.1:12680-13845 GCF_000696425.1 Galeopterus variegatus
GGAACATTCCTCTCTCATCTAGGCAACAAGTCAACAGAAAAACACAGGATATAAACCACACCTCAGACCAATTGTCTTGGCAGATATCTACAGAACACTTCAGTCAACAGCCACAAAATATATTTTCTTCTAATCAGAACATAGAACATTCTCCAGGATAGACCACATGTTAGGTCACAAATCAAGGGCCAATATAAGTTTAAAAAACAACAACAACAAATCATTTCAAGTATCTTCTCATCCCACAATGGATTTAAACTAGAAATCAATAACAAGCAAACCTCTGGAAACTATATAAACACGTGGAAATTTTTTTTCAATTTTATTTAAATTTATTTTTGTGGAGCAGAGTGTGCTGTTTCAATACATGTATATCTTACACAATGATTCACTTAGGGTAGATAGTATAATTTTGTCCCCATTAGTTCACCACTTATCTTACTCCCCACACCCACCCCTCTCAGCTTCTGTTAATGATTATTCTATTCTCTACTTTTTTAAAACACACACAAATATAAATATCCTTATTGTAAAAAGAACTCTTAGAAATGAATTAGAAAAATCTAAGCTAAACTTAGGGCAGGAATTGAGCAGGTAAGTCATACACCCAAAGAAATACACATGGCTAAAAAGTATTTTCTAGGAGCTGGTTGTGGGTGGGGGCAGGACTAGGGCCTATGACCCCTATCTCCCAAGACCCCCCAGGCATTGGGCTGGTTTCTATTGCTGGCCTGGATGTGGGGTGGTGGCAGCAAGGATGGCACTAGGGCCCACCCAGGAACCCCTGGGTGTTGGGCTTGCTTATATCATTGGCCTGGATGTCCAAACAAAAGGAAATCAACCAATATGCTATGTTGAACAATGTATGGATCCAGAAACAAATAAAACAAGAAATCTAAAATATCCTTGAAATTAATGAAAATAAAGACACACCATAGCAAAAGCTGTGGGATTCTGCAAAAGCAGTACTAAGAGGGAAATTTATAGCAATAAAAGTTTACATAAAGAGAAGAGAAAGATTTCAGATAAACAACTATAATGCTACACCTCAAAGAACTAGATAACCCCAAACAATCCAATTCCTAAATTAGTATATGGAAAGAAATAATTAAGATCAGAGCAGAACTAAATGAAACAGAAAACCATACGATAGATCAATGAAACA
>NW_007733928.1:15441-16119 GCF_000696425.1 Galeopterus variegatus
ACAGCTAGCCCAATTACAATAGTCACCAAATAAATAAATAAGTAAATTAAAAATCTAGGACTCAAATATCCAAAAAGATGAAAGGTCTCTACAACTAGAACTACAAATCACTGTTGAAAGAAATTGAAGAGGATATAAAAAGATGGAAAGACATCTCATGTTCTTGGATTGGAAGAATTAACTTTGTGAAAATATCCACTCTAACCAAACTGATCTACAGATTCAATGCAATCCCCATCAAAATACCAATGGCATTCTTCACAAAAACAGAAAAATACAATCCTAACATTTATATGGAACAAAAGACCCCAAATAGCCAAAGCAATCCTGAGGGAGGGAGGGAGGGTGGAAAGGTGGGGGGGAGGAAGGAAGGAAGGAAGGAAGGAAGGAAGGAAGGAGAAAAGAAAAGAATAAAAGAAAAGAAAGAAAGATGGAGGCATAACACTACCTGGCTTCAAGCTATAGTACAAAGCTATAGTAAACTAAACAGCATGGTACTAGCATAAAAACAGACACATAAACCAATTGAATAGAACTGAGAGGGCCGGCCCACGGCTCACTCGGGAGAGTGCGGTACTGATAACACGAAGGCCCCGGTTTCGGATCCCACATAGGGGTGGCCAGTTGGCTCACTGGCTGAGCGTGGTGCTGACAACACCAAGTCAAGGGTTAAGATCC
>NW_007733928.1:17654-19182 GCF_000696425.1 Galeopterus variegatus
GATGCATAAATGGTCAAAAGACACATGAAAAAATGTTCATCATCACTCAGCATCAGGGAAAGGTAAATCATAGATACATTAAGATACAGTCTCACTCCAGTGGGACTGGCTGTTATCAAAAAGATGGAGAATAAAGGCTAACAAGGATGTAGAGAAAGAGGCACCTTCCTATACTGTTGGTGGGACTATAAATTAGTGCAGTCATTATGGAAAATGATATGGAGGTTGCTCAGATAAATAAAGATAGAACTGCCATATGATCCAGTGATTCCACTGCAGGGTATATATGCAAAACAATGGAAATCATCATGTCGAAGGGATACCTACACTCCCATGTTTCCTGCATCTCTGTGTACAATAGGCAAGAGTTGGAATCAACATAAATGCCCACTGACAGAAGACAGGATAAGGAAAATGTAGTGTATATACAGAGTAGAATAGTGCTCTGCCATGAAAAAGAATGATATACCAACATGGATGAACTTAGAAAATACTATGTTAAATGAAATAAGCCAGACACAGAAAGAGAAATACCACATGTCCTCACTCAGAAGTGGGAGCTTAAAAAATTAACAAATAAATAAAAAAAGAAAGCTACCCCAATCACAATAATATGTTCAACTTTCAAAAGAGAAAAGAACTGAGGTTACCAGAGGTGGAAAAAGGGGGAGGGATAAGGGAGGAATTGGTAAAGGGCTATGAAGAATGATTGCATTGTATATTGTTGAATATACTAATTACCCTGATTTGAATATCACGTATTACACACAGGCATTGATATTCAAATCTGTACCCCACCCCACAGATATGTACAATCAGCTATGATATAATTAAAAAAAGTTTTAAATAAGTAAAATAAACATCTGTTCAATTAAAAATAAAATAAAATATTGAAAAAAAATGATTGATGCTGATGGAATTGAGTAGAAATATCAAAATCTATGACCCATAATTTTTATGTTTTCAAAAAATCTGATTCTTACTCTATCATGTTTTCTTTTTCCTTATCATCTNATGGTCCTGGAAAAATGGACATCCATATGTAGAAGAATGAAACTAAACCCATACGTCTCATAATACAACAAAATCAACTCAAAATGGTTGAAAACTTAAGTATAAGACCTGAAACTATAAAATTCCTAAAAGAAAACATAGGGGAAACACTTTAGGAAGTAGGAATGAGCAAAGAATTTATGTATATGACCCCCAAAGCACAGGCAACAAAGGAAAAAACAAACAAATGTGATTATATCAAACCTAAAAGCTTCTTCACAGCAAAAGAAACAATAGAGTGAAAGGACAACCTACAGATTGGATGAAAATATTTGCCAACTATGCATCTGACAAAGGATTAATAACCAGAATATACAGGAGATTTAAACAACTTAACAGTGTGTGTGAGGTGGGGTGGGTGGGGAACTTATTAGAAAATGGACAAAGAAACTGGATAGACATTTCTCAAAGGAAGATGCATAAATGGTCAAAAGACACATGAAAAAATGTTCATCATCACTCAGCATCAGGGAAA
>NW_007733928.1:20648-40466 GCF_000696425.1 Galeopterus variegatus
TTTGAATATCACGTATTACACACAGGCATTGATATTCAAATCTGTACCCCACCCCACAGATATGTACAATCAGCTATGATATAATTTTAAAAAAGTTTTAAATAAGTAAAATAAACATCTGTTCAATTAAAAATAAAATAAAATATTGAAAAAAAATGATTGATGTTGATGGAATTGAGTAGAAATATCAAAATCTATGACCCATATTTTTTATGTTTTCAAAAAATCTGATTCTTACTCTATCATGTTTTCTTTTTCCTTATCATCTAAAAAAGATGTTCAATGTGCTTTTTTCTTGATTCCAAGTCTATGCTGAATATCCAAGATTGTCAGAAAATTTTTTTGACAAAAAATGTGCCTTTTAGTGACTGCATCACTATTGTGTTTTAACAGTCAATTAGGGATAATAAATAATATTGAAATGAATGATTATGAATTATGATTCTATCTTTCACTAAAAATCAGCCCCAATACCTTCAGTGCCTCGGTGATGATGGTGAAATTTGGAAAAAAAATATTAAATGTGTTGGTGCTTTTGAATTCTTAGATCCATAGTGGCTCTCATTAAGAAAATGAAAATTCACATAAAGATTGCAATGACCTTGTGCAAGGAAGGATCCCAGAAAAATAAGAAACAATTTGCCCATGAAATCAGTTTATTCTGTATTGGGTAGGGGGCTACTATGTATTTTCTAGAAAGAGATTGGTAATGGAGAGCACATAGACCTCAGAAAAGTTCAGAAGTCATACAAGTTGCCATGGTACATGGCCCTTTAGATAGATGTCAGTTCCATACTAGGTCTCAAGGAAGACTGAAGTTATTCTTGACTTGTACTACTTTGGAGCCACATATCTGAGACTTGGATTAAAACGAGTTCTCCATAGTTTTAGGTGAGAGAAGATAGAGCCTTAGCAGCTAAAATAAGGCAGTGTTTTTTTATGAAAACTTGGAGGAATCAGAGTTAGAAACAAGTCCAGCCAAGAACTGAATTTCACTATTCAATAAGAATATGTCCAATGTTACCCAATTTTTCTATTTCATTTATTTAATGAATAGATATAAATAAATTACTATTATGAGAAATTATCACCAGTACTTTATAAATATTAATATTAATTTATTTAATAAGAAACATGAGAAATAAAGAGATTAGGTAAAGTAGCCAAGGGCACACCTCCAATGAGTGGCAGAGACTGGAGACTCAGACAACGTAAATTTAGACTGAGTCTGCAGTTTACCACTATGCTATGCTGTCACTCTACTGAATAAAGAACTCCGATAAATAATTATTTTCATTTTTTTAATTTCCTTATAAGTAAATTGAGGATAAGAAAAAACATACCTTAGCTTTCCCTCTCAGTTGAAATAGTGCATGTAAAAGCACGTCACAAAGTGCATGTTGTTGTTCATAATAGCAATCAATTTAAATGGTAAATATTTATTAATCTCTCATACCATACTAGATAGATTGAAAAACATTATATAGTAATCATGTTATTTAATATATGAATCCTCTGAGTTGTAGAGAATCTGTTTTCACCCTATTTTACAGATAACATTTTGCTGTATCTTACAATTAGTGTTTATAATACTTATAGTTCTCCTAATATTAAACTGAAGGTATTCTAATAAAGAGATTTTTTCAGGAATAGTTTTATTATTTACTTGTGTGTCACCATTAGTTTTACAGTGTCGTAAATAATTTGTTACTACTACTAATTAAGTTTCCAAATTTCTCTACTGATTTACTGTTAACAATATAGATGAGATTAGAAATGGCATTATTCCTACAATAACCTTAAACTTTTAAATTTGCATTTTGACATGCTTTCTTGAGTGGAAGAAAAACAGTGGAGTAACAACTAGAATGCTGGAAATTGCATATATTAATATAACACATCAGGTGAAAAATTTTGTCATATGTGTGCTGCTGGATTAAAAAAGCATAAAAATATAGATATCTCCCATTGCCTTCTTTTAGAAACTAATGCCCATAGAGAGCACTGTATTTTTTCTTCAGCCCTGCTTTTCTGGCATTTATTTACCTATCATCTATCTGATACTTTTACCAAATTTTAATAAGCTTCAATATGTTTAGTGCAATCAAATGTTAGAGAGCTTATAATCCAACAAATAATATCACAATAGCCAAAAGACCTACTGTATCCCAATTTGATTTTATTGATATAATTGTAATTCATTTTCAGTCACCATTTTAAAGATTAAGTTCTTTTTATGTGCCATGAAAGGCTTTGAGGATGTGTTTAAGTTGTTCACAATCTAATTGGGGGACAGGTCTATATTTTAGTATGGTGTGATAAGTACAAAAGAAAAGGAAATCCGTATACAGAGATAGCCTATCACAGAGAATAGTTAACTCGATTTGGAGAGATCATGGCATCCTTCCCTGTGGCAGTGATAATGGGCTGAGGTATGGTGAGTGAACAGGAATTGCATGTTCAGTTAAAACTACAATACTAGTAATAGCAAACATACTTTATGGCATGCTATATTTTAAAATGAAAGTAATATTACACAGTGTTTCTCACTAACCTTTCTTTGGGCCACAAAATCACTGGATAATCACATGAAAGCTAAGAATTTTTTCCACAGAAAGATACACAGCATATGTGAATTCAAAGTTGTACAACCATATTTAAGGAGTTTATGGACAGCCTGATTTCCACCCAGGACTCCCTTCCCAGCTGTGGAGTCCTTGGAATTTAAAAAGGGGCTTTCGGAGTTGAGTAAATGAGACAGGAAACAGTAGGCTTTTCTTAATCTTCATATATCTTGATCCCTGTTTCTTACTAAGAAACAAAATAAAATAATTTAAAAATCTCAAACACTGATTTTTCTTTCTATCATAGTTCATCTGCCTCCAAAGTTTATTTCAAAAATCTCAAATCAATTCATGTAGTTACTCTGCATAAACAACTGTACTAGCTCCCTTTTTAAATTTTTTTAAATTAGGATATCAAAAAAATTTAATTAGTAGGCTGCTTTCATAGTTTCAAAAGCATATAAACAGACAAATAAAAAAGATATTGTAGTATCTAAATGAGAGTGTTCCAAAGTTCCAAATAGATAAAGAATTATGGAATCACCTATTTAATTATTATTACTGTAAAATTTTACATAATGAATCACCTATATTAGGTATTCAGTAAAAATAGTTATAAATAAAAGCACTATTTTATTCATCAGATAATTAAAAAAGCATAATCTATCAAACAGAGAAAACAATCTATATATATGAATCTAACACACTAAATTTCTATTTTTTTATTGACACATAATTGACTATACATATTTGTGGGGTACAGAGTTGAATATCGATACCTACATGCAATGTGTGATGTATCAAATCATAACTAGTGTATTCATTACAAAACATAATCATTCTTTGTGTCCAGTACCCAATTTGTCACTAACCCCCTCTTCTTCCCCCTTTTCTATCTCTAGTCCATACAGTTTTGATGTCTCCTAAAAGTTCAACATATTGTTGTGGTTCTTTTTTCTTTCTTTCTTTCTTTCTTTCTTTCTTTCTCTCTCTCTCTCTCTCTCTATTTATTTATTTTTCTTATTTATTTTTTAGTTCACAGTTATGAGTGAGGACATATAGTATTTCTCTTTCTATGCCTGGCTTATTTTACTTAACATAATTTTCTCCAAGCTCATCCATGCTGTAGAAAATGGCAGTATTTCATTATTTTTCATGGCAGAGTACTATTCCATTTTGTATATATGCCATATTTTTCTTATCCAGTCTTCTGTTGATGGGCATTTAGGTTGGTTGCAACTGTTGACTACTGTGAACAGAGCTGCAATAAACATGGGAGTGCAGGTATGACTTCGACATGATAATTTCCATTCCTTTGTGTATATACCAAGTGGTGGGATTGCTAGACTGGCTATTATAAAAAAGACAGGGAATAACAAATGCTGACAAGGATGCTGAGAAAGGGAAACCTTATACTCTTTTGGTGGGGCTATAAATTAGTACAGCCATTGTGATAAACAGTATGGAGTTTTCTCAAATAACTACAGATAGTTCTACCAGCACTTTAATGTCTCCAAACTTAAGTTTAAACTTAACAGTGTGGTGAATGTAATGATTACAACCTTACAACCTTAAGCATTCTTAGCATCATATTCTGCTCTTTCCACATTCTCTGTTCTACAGTCCCATTAAACTTTAAATTCTTCCCTGCATATGCTGTATCTTTTCTTAATTCCATGCCTTCTTGCATGCACTGTGATCACTCTGCCTGGAATGCTCTGACTAGTTTTTGACCTTATAATTTTATGACATTTTAAGGACAAAACTTAAATGTTGCATTTTATATCTTTTCATATTGTCCCACAGTTCTTGCATGTTCTGTTCTGTGTTTTTAAATATTTGTTTAATTAATTAATTTTTTTTTTTTTCAATTTTAGTCCTGGAAAGTTCTGTTCAACTATCTTCAGGTTAACTGATTCTTTTCTTGGTCTTAGCACATCTACTGATGACTGTCAAAGGCATTCATCATTTCTGATACAGTAGCTTTGATATTTAGCATTTCCTTTTGATTTTTTCTTAGAATTTTTATCTCACTGCTTACATTATCCATCTGTTTTGCATATTATCTACCTTTTCCATTAGAGATTTGAAATACTAATCATAGTTATTTCAAGTTCCCTGTCTGGCAGTCCCATCTGTGTCATAGCTGAGTCTGGTTCTGATGACTGCTGTCTCTCTTTTGATTGTATTTGTCTTGCCTTTTGTCATGTCTCGCAATTTTGCTGTTGTTGAAAGCTGAATATGTTGTATCAGATAATAGGAGCTAAGTAGCACTTTAGTGTTAGAATTTATGTTAATCTGGCTACATGCTGATGTGTTGAAAAATTGTTTTACCTATAGAAACCAGAGTCTTCATGTCCTTGGTTCTGTCTACCTTCTTGGCTTTGGGGCTTACCTATGTGCTTCTATCCAAGACAGACACGCAAGTCTATCTCACATCCCTGTAATCTACTGTTATTTTACTGGAGTGCTGCTGGTGTTGTGGTAAAGTTTTGGGTAGGGGAGGTTTCTATAACATTCTGATTCTCAGATATTTTAGCGAGCATTTATCTTGAGACTGTAGTCTTCACAAGTATTTCTGTTCCTCCTCCTATACTATATATAGCTCCTTATTTCCCCCTTTCCCTACTTCATTCCCAGTATACAATATTCCTATTTCCTAGAACACTTGTTCTTGGTCAAGTATTTTGTTTTTCTTTTTTCTTTCCCTTAAATGGGGCAACAAAGCTGGAGACGACTGAGTAATTAGAAAGTCCTCCTCTACTAGCTTTGGTTAAGTTCTTTTACACTTTTGTACTCTGGCAAAGGCTTTTGCATTGGAGAGTGGGCATATGTTATGAAAATGATTCTGGGCAGATTTTATAATGGTTATTCTTCCCTTCTCCTTCTGTATTAGTCCATTATCTATTGCTTAAAACAGAATACCTAAAACTGGGTAATTTATAAAGAAATGAAATATATTTCTTACAATTTTGGAGGCTGGGAAATCCAAGGTCTAAAGAACACATTTGGCAAGGGACTTTTTCTTGGTTTTTACCACAGCAACACAGGGTATCACTTGGTAAATGGCCTGAGCAAGAGAGAGCTAACCTCCTCACCTGCTCTCCTTTCAAGTTCATCAAAACCATGCCCATTACCACCCATTAAACCATCAATTTATTACACCACAAATGGATCAATCCATTCACAAGGGTACAGTCCTCACAATCTAACCATTTCTTTAAGGCTCAGCTTTTAACTACGATAATAGGATTCGCTGTCCTCTTTATACTGTCATAGTGGGGACTAAGTTTCCAACACATGAACTTTTGTGGAGCACATTTAACCCATAGTACTCTCCCAGAATCACAAGGAGATCTTTCTCAAATCCCAACCTTGAGAATCTGGTGGAACTCTAGGACTATGTGTCCCCAAGAGTTTCTACCTCTCAAGTTAGTCCACACACCGTTTTCAACATTTTTTTCAAAATTATCATTCAAGTGTACCTACCACTGATAGCATCAAGTGGCTTCTGTCTAGGTAAGTAAGTCTGGGGTGGTGTGTCTCTTTGGATGCACCAGTCTCTCCAAATTGTGGGGTGGTAGTTTCTCCTGCAACATCACTTCTCTGATAGGTCCAAGAAAAGTAACTTGTTTTCAGTTTGTCCAGTTATTTTATTTATTCATCTATCTATCTATCTATCTATCTATCTATCTATCTATCTATCTATTTATTGTTACAAAGGTGAGAGTGATGACTTGTAACCTGTTTCTGTGTTGGAATGGAATCTGGAAGTCCAAGTTTGTCTTTTTTTTTTTTTTAATAGATTTCAGTTTAATACTCAAATCACCAATGATTTAAACAAACTTGAACTTGAAACTAAAATTCTTATGATGAAATGCTATCTATTTTTTTTTTATTTTACAATCATGTAAGTATTTTTCTCTATTATAAACTGTTCATTTCCAGAATTACCATTTTGTAACTTAATATGGTATTTTTGTGGTGTTTGACAGAATTTATTTATTTTATTTCATTCTTTATTTTTCATTTTAACTTCTCAATATACATTTTAATTGATTTTCGTGTCCCTTCCCTTGCTGTCCTTTCCCTCCTTCCTCTTTCTCCTCCCTGCTCCCCAACTATATCTTATCTCTCCACCCCTCTGCACTGCCAAGTTTGCCTTTTAACTTTTCCTAGTCCCTTAATAAAAGTCACAATCCACTATGGTCTCCCATAGAGTTCATGCCATCAAATTATCTCTTAACAGAATGTGTTACACTTCTCAGTTGTCAATAAAGGTGTGCCCATTTATGTAATGTGGAAATAAACAAAGACCTCCCAAAGAAGAACCAGCAGAGACTATTTATTCAGAGCTTGAGACGAGTTAGCCCCTCTCACCTGCATTTGGCAGAGAGTCAAAGGCAGGCAGGAGAGTGTGAAATCTATACTGTGAAAAAAAGGAAAGCTTCAGCTAAGCACTGATTGGAGGTTGCTCAGATAGGAAAGCTGCAGGCAGTAGAGTCAAAGGCAGGCAGGAGAGTGTGAAATCTATACTGTGAAAAAAAGGAAAGCTTCAGCTGAGCACTGATTGGAGGTTGCTCAGATGGGAAAGCTGCAGGCAGGCTATGAAAAGTCGGGAGTCCTCTATTATTAGATTGTGATGCACATCTGGCTTTCTCTGGTTGATCCAGTGTTGGAACTGGTTGCAGCAACTAGGAAAGCTGGCTGTCACTGACCAAGGCCTGACCATTTGAAGCCAATTGCTGTAGAGGTTATGGTTTGGCTTTCTACACTGGTTCCAGCAGAGGTTGTGGGTCAGTGTTCCATTTTTATGCATGTTCTGGTCATTGTCCATTTTTATGCTTGGTCTCTCAGTAAACATCACTCCTCTCTTTGAGGGCATGGTCTTATTATCCTCCTGGTAACTAGTCCACAGATAGAACAAAGTTCATATATTCCCAATACAAATTTGTTGAAGGCATAAATTATTTCATAAAATAATACTTAGTTGTATTGTCTCAGTAACTTTGCAATGTTTACAAGGTTAAAACTAATATGCCAGTTTCTTTTAGATTAAGAAACCGGGGTCCATAAAATTTTATGCCTCGTATTAAGTTATATGGATTATCAGTCCTAAAACAAAACCATAATCAATTTATTTTCTGTTTCATATAGACCATAACTTTGTTTTCATGTTATCTTTAATTTTATCTCTAATACATTCATATTACAATTGCTGCATATGACCATGTGCCAGTCTCAGTGCTATGCATATTCACTTTTATTATTTAACTTTAATCTTATACAATCTTTAGCATGTTTTTATTTAAATATTATTTATATATAAATCAAAGCTCCTTTTAATTTCACTCGATGTTATATCCATTTTTAATTACAAAATATGTATTTAGGTATTCACATGAAATATTTTTAAGCGTTAATACAAAGCAGTATTATATATTATTCTTCACCTCAGTTTTTTCAGTCAAATTTTTTTTGGACATTTATTATGGAAAACACTATAACATAGAGCAAACTTCCATAAAGTCACTTACTCCTTTCCTGAAGAGTATCTTTTCTTTTTTATTATATTACGTGTCCTTTCCTCCCCCATTTTCCTTTCTTTCTTTCTATATCCCCTCCCATAAATATAATATATCCTCCCAGATTCCCACATTAACGCAAAGATGTGACAAATTGTGAAAAACTTTCTACAATGATAAACTTAAAAACAACAGTAATAACAATCCCAAAGCAACATCCTAGTTAAGATTATGTGAGGAATTTAGTCTCCAAACACTGTTCATTCCATGCTTTATTAAAATAATACTGATGTAAGGTAGTTGGGTATACTTATGTATCTGTTGTATAACCATAACATAAAACACTGTAAGGGCTACTCTTTTATTAACTGGGATTTTAGAAGATGTACCAGGAGAGAAGAGATTGTAATACTCATAGCAAATACAGATTCTCATATTGATTGATCGATTTTTCAGATCTATTAAAAAGTCACCCATTCTACAAAGCCCCTGGTGCAAGCAAGTGATATAAAAATGCAAACATTCTGAGCCAAAACAAATAAAAACCAGCCTTGCAGTTCCATTTCATTCAAAAACCTTCTCTTATAAATAAGAGCAATCTGATTTTGAGGAAAGCTTGTGCTCCACTCAAAGAAGTTAAATGACATTAAATTTCAACAAATAGAAGAAACTATAAGGCTGGAGGACTGTCCTAGATCAAATATCCAATACCATTTCATTTATTGTAAACAGGTAAATTCTGATTAATCCTAGATGGATTGAAAGCAGCAGGAAACTTGAATATGTAATTCATGCTGAAAAGATTGCTCCTGCAGGCACGCTCAGGAAAACAAATGGCATTTATTTTCAGTAGGCTCAATAGTTGCAGTTTCATGCTGAAAAGATTGCTCCTGCAGGCACGCTCAGGAAAACAAATGGCATTTATTTTCAGGAGGCTCAATATTGGTTGCAGGGAAGCAGAGGGAGAAATATATATGTAGATAAACCACAGATAAAATATCTGAAAATGTCTGCTTTCTTTTCAAAAAGATTGAAATTTTAAGGGCAACATTTTTAACAACGTAGAGAATGTGTCCCAGATAGTTACAAAACCCAAGAATGACTGAGTCACTACCCCTGACAGAAGAATCTGATTGTCATTTCCCCTGCCTGTTCTCTTTTCAGATTGAGCCCTGAGGAGGATGTGACACTGGTAGTCTTAAGGGAAACCTCCGGGCTGTGAAAAGGATTTTTAGTTCATAAAGTCAAAGGAGAGACAACAAAGCTATACAGGGGATTTCAAAGTCCAAAGTAAAAGTAAACTCTATGTAATAACAACAATAATATAAACTACCTAAAAAGTATTAGTTTGTGCCCAGCATTATACTGAGCACTTTAGGTTAGGAATCATGACTCTTCCCATTTTATAGATGAAGAAATGGAGGCACAAATTGCTAAAGCTTGTACGCATATTATGTAATGTTTAGAAGGATGAAGTATGAGCCACCTTAAAGGGAGAAAAGGGATTCTGAAGCTAAGAAATTATATGATAAAAAGCAGAGGAAAAAGTGGTGAGCCTGCAGCAATTCTGGAAATAGAGTATAGGAACTTGACAAACAGAAACAGATAGTTAAGAAAAAAAAATGATGTTTAGTAATATAATCTTTTTCACTGACAGTTTTTTATACATCACCATTTAACGATTTTACACACACATATTAATATTGTTAAAAACTGATATTGATAAAAAGTAATCAGAACCATGGATGAAACAGTTTATTCCATTTGTGTGAATTTCTCCATAGTGTAAAAATAATTGCACTGGCATGTGGGAGTCAGCACATCTACCCTATTTATTTTCATCGGAAATGACAACAAAAAGTTTGGCCTATTTATTCTGGTAGTAGAATAGTCCTAAGATCTAAAGTCATTTTAAACTTCTTTTTACTCGGTATAAAATTATTCTAAGTACCTGTTAAGTAATTTTATGATACTTGATTTCAAGGAGACTAGAAAAAGATGTTATTTATATTTCCAAATAGTCACTTGTAAAGAACATTTAAAAGGATAGTGTTTTGGGGCCGGCCCGGTGGCGCACTGCTACAGTGTGCCGCTTGGGAAGCGCGGCGGCGCTCCTGCTGAGGGTTCGGATCCCACATACGGACCGGTTCCTGCTCACTGGCTGAGCGGTGCAGGGAGCAACACCGAGGGTTGCGATCCCGTTGCCGGTCCCGGGCCGGTACGGGTGCAACACTGAGGGTTGCGATCCGTTGCCGGTCATGAAAAAAGTCAAAAAAAAGGAAAAAAAAAAAAGGATAGTGTTTTTGCGTTTCTGTTCCAGATCCAGTTTTGATATTTATTAGTTGTTTGAATACAAACAAGATATGTGATCTACTGGAGGTTCATTTTTTTTTTTAAAAAATTAACATTTACTTGTATATATTTATGGATAGAGTGCATTGTTTCAATACATTCATATACTACACAATGATTCATTTAGGGTAGACAGCTACTGGAGATGAAGATGCTTTCTAAAATATTAGAATGCTGTTAGAATTAAATGATATAATTCGGTGATATAAAGCAAACTAAAAACACTTGTACATTTAAAAAATAGACATACAGTGTTTATTATCATATTAAAATACTCAGTGATTTTATTAACAACAGTTCTATAGTTTCTGGCAGCTTTTAAAAAGAAATAGCACCATTTTAATAAAGAAAATCAAATGGAAAAATAAGACACATGAGACAAAGATACACTGAATATTTTTATATTGCCAAAGATTTTATACATAAAATATCCGAGTCATCTGCCTTATCTGAACTGAACTTCTGTTGGTCACATGTGAATTTTTAAGGATTTTACAGCTATGAAGTCCTCTTGAGGATGCACTGCACCTTAATTGAAAAATAAAAATATTCTAGAGAACAAAATTGAGTAGATAGAATAAGTTGGAAATCACAAAGAGAAGAGCATAAAATAAGAAATGGGTAAACAGAAAGATAAATAATTGACTCAATGTTTATAGAGAAAAGAGAGTGATGCAGAAGGTCCATCCAAAATCTTCTTGTGACTGATTATTGCTTTAATATAAAAGACATTTTTATTCTATTAATGTCTCTAAGTAGAATAAGTTTAAAATATTAGATGGGCAGCTAATTCTCATAAGCTAACAAGGGGTTTTTACTCAAGGTTTAGCCCTCTATTCACTTATTGGCGAATAGCGGATGAGAATTTGTTCTTTCAGTTAAAAAGAAGCAAACATTCCTCTCAACCTCATATTTTTTTAGCTGCATTTTTTGCTCAATGATTATTTATACTTTGTATAAGCATTAGCTGGAAGCTGAAAAACTAACTTTTTTCTCTGGCAACTGTAGTCAGCCAGGAACAATTAAAATGTTTGCTTAAACTTAGTGAGAAAGTCTATGTTGATATTAAATTAGTGTTTTCAAATAGAATGAAATTTTTTTTGGCTAAAACTTGAGAAGTGAAATTGTGTTGACCTTCATTGGGAAGAAATATTGAGTCCAAACTCCCTAAATGTTAACTTTTGAACCAAATTAGTGTTTAGAATGATTATAATAATTTGATGTTTCTGCTAATAGTTTTTGTATAACAGCAGCATATTTGACCTTTTTTAAATGTCAGAAATAATATTTAATATTAATATGCTTCTCAGCCACTTTAAACACTCAGGTAATATTTAATATTAAAAATAATAATCTTGATATTTGTACTCAAAATGTCATCATATATTGCTTGAAGGATGATTCAATGTCTCTCTAAAATTGATGAATTCAAATATTTCTTTCATAAAATGGTTTAGGAATTGGAATAGATAAAAGCAATTTATTTTGTAGAAATCAAGTAGACACTACTCAACAAAGTAAAGTGCAATGAAATCCAGTTACATTAAGGCCACGTTTATCATGGGACTATCAATGTTAGGAATTGGAATAGATAAAAGCAATTTATTTTGTAGAAATCAAGTAGACACTACTCAACATAAAGTAAAGTGCAATGAAATCCAGTTACATTAAGGCCACGTTTATCATGGGACTATCAATAGTTTAGAAAATGAATATTTGCGGAGAAAAATCTATATTTTAATGTTGACACAAGAGTCTCTAAGTAAAAATTTCAAGGGGACATTATAACAATGAAACTTAGGAGAACAGTAGTAGTCTAGTTTACTTCCTGTTGCTATAACAGAATGCTACAGGCTTGGTAATGTATAAAAACTAAAAGTTTATTTGTCTCATGATTCTAGAGGCTGGGAAGTCCAAGATCAGGCAGCTTCTCATGGGCCTTATGCTGCATCATAACACAGAGAAGCGGAAGGGAGAGTGGGTGCTACCAAAGGGGCAAAATGTGAGAAGTGACCTCACTTTAACAACTCGCTCTCATAGTGACTTCCGCAGTCCCTTGAGTATTAACCCAATACCACTTCATCTCCCAGCACAGCCATACTGGGGACCAAGTTTCCAGCATGTGAATTCTGCGGGACACACTCAAACCATAACACTAGTTAAGCTAAAATTTCAAGTAATTTTCATCCTTATATAAATGACATATTATATTCCTCTTTTACTAATTATTACTGTAAACTGGAGTTGTACATTTGTATCTGGAATAGATTGGAATATTTCTTACAATATGGGTCATTTGAACATCCAGCTTCAACTTATTTTAATGCTGTTTTGAATGGAAAGCACTCTACATGAGCAGACAATACAGTATTTTAAAGCAGTTTATGCAGAGTAGTTAGAACTATTTCTCTCATATACCTGACATATAAAAGTACATGCTTTTTTTTCAAGAAAACAGCTATGCATTCACTATCCCGTCTCTTACAATAACTATTACATAAGAAAACATTTATGAGGTATTTATATATCTCTTTGAAGTCCTTATAGAGAAGGAATATTAGCCACATTTCCAGAGTGTGTGTGAAGGTTAAATGAGGACACTTATGGTCAACACTTATTATAGGTCTTGGTCCACATAAGATGCTCCTAAAGGAAGAAGCAAAGAATTTGAGAGGCAGTGTTAATAACTTCAAAGAGTTTGAGCATGAAGTAACACACAGGCTCGGGTTTGCAACCTATCTTTACAAATTAGTGATCACGTGGTTTAAATAACATAGTAAGTTAGTATTTTAGAAAAGAAAGATATTTTCAGTTATAGTATGTACAACTGTACTGAAGAGGATTTTGTGATTATTAGTATGATTAACTACTGTTTGGGAGTCTTCTTCTTCTAGGTATACCACAGGGCTATACTTTTCTGTCTATGAAATATAAGTGGGATGATACCACCTAGTTCTAGTGGAAGCCTTTAACAGCTAAGGTACAAGTGGCCAGTTTCTCTGCCCTTGTTATTGACTGCAATACTCCTGATTCTTGGAGATTCTATGAGTGTGAATCCCTGAGTAAAGAATACATGAAGCAGAATTCAAGTGTGCAGGTGCATACATCTGTGGGATTGTCTTAAGGCCTCTGAGGTAGGCAGCAAGGAAACTAATAAGAAAAATGCAGATAGGAAAAATGACAAGCCATGCTTTTTGTAGACATTATTCTATAATTCTTATCTATGGAAACTTATGGGTGTTATAATTGTCCTAAAGAATGAATTTGGTTAGCTGTGGGATGAATTCAGAAAGCAACATTTTAAAGAGTGGGGGGCTTCTGTTAGCTGCAGTTGACAAATAATTTAAAAAGGTAGGTGCAAAAAATAATTAGCTAATTAGCAAATAGAAATGAAAAGGAATAGGGAGATTTAATAAATTCAGGGATCTTCAGATTTCAAAGAGGCAACTGATTCCTAAGCCTGAAAGCAAGAGATTTAATAATTAAAGTTTTAAATTAGAAAAAAATAATTTAAATTTAGCTTTTAGGGAAGGAGTCAAAATAATGGTACAAATAGGGATAATACCTATAGGGAGCAGAGTCTGGGCTAAATAAAGAAAAAATCGCCATCTCATCTGAATTTCAGAGTTTCTTTATACTCTGCCTGTTATGAACCACTCATTGTTCTCATTTATGAATCAGGAAGGATAGGGGATTATTTTAATTATTATGCATCCTGTTGCATCTTTGTAGTTCATATGGTGGGAGAGGCCATGGGAATGCAAATGTCCTGACATTTTAATTTACCTATTTTTTATGTCTCCTAGAAATCCCAAACTTTAATCTTGATCCTTCAACTGCGCGAGATTTTGGATTATTGCCACTGTGTTTGGTGAGAATTTATTTTGTTTTATAAAGAAGTGAGAACTACAAAATGGTGAGAAATAAGGTGTACATTAGAAGATTGCACCTACGCACTCAGTAGAAGTTAGCTATGGCCAGGAGTTACCTGGGCCAAAAAAGTATGAGCAGAGTAGTAATTATTGTTGCTGTGCAGAAGCTGTAAGAGTCAGTGCATGATTGTATATATTCCCTCCTTCCTTCTACAGAGTAGTGATATGTAGGCATTGAAGCTTTTTATCTTGTGTTCTGAAGTGAGGATTACAGATAGCAGGATGTACCACAAACACAAGATACACAGGAAGCATACATAAGAAATAAGCTTTTATTGGTTTACATCAATGAGACATCAATGTTGTTTGTTACAATGTCATGACCTATTTTATCCTGACTTAAAATGGTGTAAGAAAAGAGCCAAACAAAAACAAAGACAAAACAAATTTAGGAGGATGCTACACTAAACAAACAAGAGATAGAGTAGCCAACTAGAATGATGGCAACATAGAAAGCAGCAGAGTTATTTAAGGTGTAAAATGAAATAAAATTAGGTCATCTGTTGGCTGTGGTAGGAAAGAGGAAGAAACCAAATTCAATATCTAAATTTATGGCTGTGTAACAGGTAAATGTTGAAAGTGTTTATAGAAATAGAAAACAAAGGAGACATTTGAGGCACAGAGGGAAAGTAGGTGAAGATATATGTGTTTGTAATTTTACCCATTCAATTAGAAATATTTAGTACAAAATTGGATGTGAATATTGAAAGCTAAAGTTGAAAAACTTATCTGAGAATCAGTAGTTCAATCATGGCAATTAAAATATTATAGTTGTTGAGTTTGCTAAGAAAACTGTATAGGAAGAAATCATAAGCCAATGACAGACTCTGAAGAATACCTATATTTAAAAGACAGTCCAAAAATAAGAAATAATTTTTAAAAAAGAAAAAAAACCTTCAGAAAGATGCTGAAGAACAGACCTAGTTGTAGGAGAAAAAGTGTAAGAATCTGGGCTGCAGAGTGAAAGGATGAGAGTCTTTCAGAAAAGCAGGATAAGTCAAAAAAGTCAGATGCTCTTACAGGTGTAAGACTAAATAGATTTTATATTTGGCCACATGGAAATCATACACATCCTTAAGGGGAACTCTTTTCACAGAGTGATGTTGATGAAAGTCATGTTGAATTTGTTTGAAAAGTAAAAGCATGGCAGGAAAGTGGAAACAGTAAGTGGTGGGCAATCCTTGTGTTGTGGATTGAATGTTCTCCCAAACTTCACTGAAGCCTGATCCCCATTGTAAAAGTGTTAAGAGTGTGGGAAATCAAACTATGGAGATATTAAAAGGTGGGGCCTTTAACAGTGATTATATTATATATTCCACTACTTTTTTCCTGAACTTCCTTTGCTTTACTAAATTTGTTTTTCTTTTAAATTATGGATAATGTTACTCTTTCTCTGCTGGGTATATACCAGATTTTACATAGAGATAGAATTAAAAGATTGACATTTTTCAGTGTAAGTAAATTTGAGCTTTGGTAAAGTGCAAAAAAACACTCAAAATGTTGACTAATTTTGAAGAATAGGTGTAATAACAGCTGTCACATTTACTGGAAAATTGAAGTGATATATACTATGTCTACACAAAATAAAATGTGACACATTAAGAAAATGAAGAAGAGTTCACAAGAAGTATTTTGCAACAACATCATTCATTCTATCAATGTTAGACAATGGTCTAATAGTTCGTGATCATTCTAATATAGGAATTAGGTCAAGTTTTAAAGAAATAAAACGCTTTAAAATTTCTTTTTACTCACATACAAAAAATGCATACTAACACACTGTAGAAAAAAATAAAACTTTTCCAATGCATTTTGCATTTTCTTGACACTTATGGAAAAATTAAAAGTTTTCACTCGATATTAATGTGTAATGAGAAATATACATAATTTTCCTAAACTAAATTATATTATGAGAATAACTAATTTGGTACAAAGATAGCCCATCATGAATATCATTTTAGGTTTTATTTTGAAAATTAGAAATAGCTTGATATTGCATTGCCTCCTTTTAGAACATTTCAGCATAGCTGTGGGATATGTTTCAATTTCAAAAAGGCAAGGTGATTAACCACAATGTACAAACACAATCCCAGTACAGTCTAAACTAAAAGTCATACTAATTTTTATTACATAAATACAAAAGAATCATAGGTTTTCATGTATGATTACTACTAATGAAAAATAATTTGCTCTCCTGTCACAGAACCAGACATTTCATTCAATTTGTTTTCATCAAAAGTTTAAAAAAGACAGATGACAGTGAATATTAGGAGGAAAATTACATAAAATTATTAGGTTTGAAGTGTTTAAAAAAGTAGACTGCAAATATAAAGAGACCTATGTATTTAGCATAGCAAGCCTGGGGCAATAAGACTTACATCCAAACTTGAGAAGACATACTTGGAAGATAACAGTTACCAATTTCTTGACAGTAAAGGTTATACATAAACTTCACAATGGAAACAAACTTGCAAAGAGGTGAAAATCACTAGATAGTTTCCTATTGGAGAAACCTAAGTCTCCAATTATGGCCAAATAAAAACTCATGTTATTCAATTAGTAAACACTTAGTTATGAGTATATTGTGGAATATATTTATTTTTATGTTTATGGCATATTGTGAGTCCTGGAGACTATAAGCTCCACATGATTTGAGATTTTTCTTCCACTAAGGCTTAACTTCATACCCCATTTGGATCATCTATCTTCACATTTCTGTGACTTGATTCAGTGCCAGCTGCAACCTATTCAGTGTGGTCTCTAAACAATTTTATTTGTACATACCCATGCTGCACTCCTCTCATGCCCTACTCCAGAGCTTCCCTACTGCAAGGTTGAGAGGAATGTTTGCCTGGAACTGTGGAATTACATGGGGAGGGATGCAATTAGGTGGTGTGGTGGTGTAGTGGAGGATAGAGTATAGTACCAGGGGTAGATTGAATCCTGTGGACAAATTCCTCTCCCTTTCTAACCCAGCAGGGAATTACTGAGAAGCAGTTTGCATGGTTTCTCAAATGCTTGGTAAAAAGTGGGAGGCATCCTCACGTCGCATCTCCTTTCTTTGACCCTTCTTTTCTCTGTTCTCTGAGATTACATTCTCTGAAACGCTAACATTTGTTCTGGCCCCTGGGAATGAGAAGCAGTTTGCATGGTTTCTCAAATGCTTGGTAAAAAGTGGGAGGCATCCTCACGTCGCGTCTCCTTTCTTTGACCCTTCTTTTCTCTGTTCTCTGAGATTACATTCTCTGAAACACTAACATTTGTTCTGGCCCCTGGGAAATTAGGCTAAAATATTTCATAATCTCTGAAGCCTAGAAAAGTAAATACACTAGGCACTCAGTAAATACTTGTTGAGTGATAGAAGAAGATTGTAAGTGATACCAGAGGGTACTTTGAAATTGTTGCTTACTCAGCAACTATTCCAATATTTTCAGGTAAATATATTCTAGAGCCTCCAAAGAGAAATATTCCTTCTAATCTTTCAGGACAGGGACTTTGAGTGAGGCAATTCTCATATACTTAATAAAGTATAAATGATATAACTCATACCAATCAATGGCGTGTGCCTCTTGACATACAGTGACAACATTTTTTTTTAACAATTATAACTCTCTAACATAATGGGTGAATCTTTTCTATTTATCTATTATCTGTCTATTTATCTACCCATCCATCCATTATCTATCTATCATCTATCTATAGATCTAACTATATTTTATACAAGCGGTCTTCAAAAAGTTCATGAAAAATGTATTATAGAAAAACTATGCATGGATTGCAAAAAAGTTTTCGCACCCAAATAAACTCATAGTAACTTGCTATAGCATGTCCGAATAGGATCTAGATTAAGGAACTAAGAAGAATGAGACAAAAGTTTGAAAAGAGACCCTATCAGAGCAACGTGAATTCTGTTAAAATTATTTCAAGAGCATACATCAAATTGATGGGTAAGCTTGGGTGAAAGAAAGATGAAGTCATGATGCTTTATTAAAAGCTGGGCCGGCCCGGTGGCGCACTGGATAGTGCGCCGCTTGGGAAGCACGGCGGCGCTCCCGTCCGAGGGTTCGGATCCCACATACAGACCGGCTCCCGCTCACTGGCTGAGCGAGGCGCGGGAGCAACACCGAGGCTTGCAACCCCGTTGCCGGTCCCCGGTCCAGTACGGGGGCAACACTGAGGGTTGCGATCCGTTGCCGGACACAGAAAAAAGACAAAAGACAAAAAAAAAAAATAAAAGTTTATGAGGTCAGTATCTTAAATAAATCAGCAGTTTACAAATGGGTAGTTATTTTAAGAACAGACAGGACAATTTTAAAGATGAAGCGTACAGCAGCAGACCATTCACATTACTTTGCAAGGAAAAAATTAATCTTGTTTGTGCCCTACTTGAAGAGAACCAACCAACAATCAGCAGCAGAAACAATAGCCAAAACCATAGACATCTCAATTAATTCAGTGTGCACAATTCTGACTGAAAAAAGTACAGCAGCATTCCTTTGAAAAACCCTAATAGGAGATGACACATGCTTTAACAGTATGATCCGGAAGACAAGACACAATCAAAGCAATGGCTACCAAAGGGTAGATGTAGTCCAGTCAAAGCAAAAGCAGATTGTTCAAGAACAAGTGTCACTGCTACAGTCGTTAGGGATGCTTTAGACATTTTGCTTGTTGACTTTGTGGAAGGCCAAAACCAAAATAAAACCAAAAAAAATGACAACACCTGTTTGCTGTGAGAAAGTTAGTCAAAGTTTTGGAAGAAATACTCCTGGGAAAGCTTCACCTAATAGTCCTTCCACTACAACAATGCTTCTACTCATTCCTCTCATCAAACAAAGGCACTTTCACAAGAGGTTCAGTGGGAAATTATTAGGCAACCACCTTACAGTTTTGATTTGGCTCTTTCTGATTTCTTTTTGTTTTCCCATTTTAAAAAATCTTTAAAGGGTGTCCATTTGTAGTGTAAAAAGTATGGCATTGACATGGTTAAATCCTTACTCAGTTTTTTAGGGATTGATTAAAAGCCTGGTGTCATCACTTACAAAAAATATCTTGAACTTAATGAAGATTATTTTGAGAAATAAAGCTTTTTTTAAATCTTTCAATTTTATTTTCCACGAACTTTTTCATGTTCTATAATATTACTGCCACCACAATGTACACTTAATCAGGCTAATACATTTCAGGTTTTTTTCACTGTTACATTTTTAGCATCTAGAATACAGCACAGATTACACAATAAAAATATTCATTCACTGAGTAGATCCTATGTGCTGGTACTCTTTTGGGTTTAGGAGAAAAAGGAGTGAGTAAATGAAACAGTCAATAGACACCTCCTCACATAGTTTATATTCCAGAGTGGGGTGAAATACACAATAAACAAATGTGTGTGTGTATACACATTCACGCACATACATGAATTCACATATTTCCATAAATTGTACA
>NW_007733928.1:42732-43609 GCF_000696425.1 Galeopterus variegatus
CTGTAATACTATTTAAATAAACCAATAAATATCCATTTGTCCATTAATGTTTTGGAGTTGGATTTTTGGTAATTCATAACTAAAACTATTCAGTTAAGATAGACAAATAGGAAAAGTTTTACACTTGAAAGCTTATTTTTCAAAAATTCGAGTGAACTCTTTGTGAAGAGACAGATACTTCTAAAATGGTACTGCAGCAACAAAACATGATAAAAAAATAAAAAGAGAAAAGTTACAATAAATTCTCCTTTATCTTTGGATATTTAAATGTTATTGTTATTTTAAAACCTTATTCACTTTTCCTTAGCATTTCTTTTTTTTATTAGCTCAGTTGTTAGTATTCTATATCAATCTATCTAGCTAGCTATTGGTGTAAAAAATCATATATACATAATATGTTTCCTAAAAACAGAATACAAAAGTCTTTTAAAGCTTTTGCAAATTCTTTACCATACAAAAATATTAAAAATGAGAGTACATTTAAAATTGAAATATAAAGGCAAGAATAAATAGAAATTATATTCAAATAAATATAATGAATAAATATAATACTTGGAAACATATTAAAATTATCTCTAAAAAAGATGTGGTTCAGAAAATAGGATTTGTGAAGAATGAAGCCATCAAGATGGCAGAATAGAAAAGCCCATCTTTCATTCCCCCACAGAAACACCACTCTCACAATGATATGTGGACCACAATACTTTTATGAGAAGTTTAGAATCCAGTTAACAACCTGCAGCACCCCAGATGAGTACAGCATGAGCAAACTGAGAATACTAGCATTGAAATAGGTAAAAAGAGCAATTTCACTTCACCTCATCAGCTCATCCCCTACACTGACAAAGATTGCTGCTGAGACAGATTGTTTCAGCCT
>NW_007733928.1:44913-45990 GCF_000696425.1 Galeopterus variegatus
ATCAACACAAAATGGATAAAAGACTTAAATATAACACCTGAAAGTACAAAACTCTTTAAAAGTAGGGGAAACACTTCAGGAAGTAGAAATGGGCAAAGACTTTATGAAAATGACCCTCAAAGAACAGGTAATAAAAAGAAAAAAATAAACAAATGGGATTATATCAAATTAAAAAGCTTCTGCATAGCAAAAGGAACAATCAACATAATGAATAGACAACCTGCTACTCACCAGGCTGGTTGGTGAAGGTTTTTCTCATCAAAGCCAAGTTGTAAAGACTGAAAGACATGGTTGCTATATTTTGTAAGTTTTGGTATATTGTATTTTTATGTTTGTCTTGAGGTATTTTCCAATTTCCCTTTTGATTTCTTCTTTGACACAATGGTTATTCAAAAGTGTGTTGTTTAAATTCCACATATTTGTGAATTTCTTTTCAGTTTTCCTTCTGTTATTGATTTAGTTTATGTATTATGGTGGAATACATAGTTGGTTTGATTTAGGTCTTTTTAAATTTGTTAAGATTTGTTTTATGACCTACTATGTAATCTGCCTTGGAAAATGTTTTATGTGCACTTGAGGAGAACATGAAATATTCTGCTGTTGGTTAGAATATTCTGTGCATGTTCGTTAGGCCCATTTGGTGTACAGTATTGTTCAAATCTGCTGTTTCCTTAATGATTTTATGTTTGAATGTTCTATCCATTATTGAAAGTGGGATACTATCATTGATTTTATGTTTCTGGATATTCAACCATTATTAAAATGGAGTAATGAATTCTCTTCTACTTCTACTTTTAATACTTTTGTAATTTAACTTTTATTCTGGAGTTCAAAGTTATATATATATACCACCATTACAGTATTATAGTATTTTGTGTTTCTCTATATATTTACCTTTACCAGTGAGAGAACAGAACTGAGATTACCAGAAAGAGGGTTGGGTTGGTGGGGGGGAAGGGAGGAATTGGTAAAGGGACACGAAAAATGATTATACTGTGTAATGTTGAATATAGAATTTATCCTGATTTGAGCATCACATATTGCACACAGGTATTGATATTCAACTCTGTACCCCAC
>NW_007733928.1:47285-48111 GCF_000696425.1 Galeopterus variegatus
GTTTCTGCAGCCACTATGGAAGAAAGTATAGAGGTTCCTGAATAAACTACCAAGAAGTTCTAGAGATTGGCTGTATAATATTGTGCCTATACTTAGCAATACTGTCTTGAGCACTTAAATTTTTATTGAGGATAGATCTCAAATTAATTGTTGTTACCATAACAACAAAAAAATAGAAAATAGGATTTGTAAAGTATGATAAAATAAGTACCAATTTAATATAAACAAACATGAGCTTTGCAATCAGACAGAAGAGCTTGAATTCAATCTTTGTAGACTTGTGTGGTATCAGGTTACACCTCACAGGACAGAGTTGTTATAATATTGCCAGTGTCATCATTAGCTTTATGTGGTTGTTTTCTTGCTTAATGGCATAGAAATGCACTGGAATGCCTCTGTGATATGAACTGTATATTTTAGATACCTAAAAGATGTTTTTTCTACTTTATTTTCTCTTCTTTGTCTCTTGGTAAGTAGGTTAGTAGTTTTCGTACTACCTTTCTTATATTTCTTTCACAATATCAGATTCGACAATAATTTTTTGTGCAAAAGATGTGTCTTGTTAATAATGTATAGATAATACTCATTTGTTAGTTTAACCGATACGTGAGAGATATTAAAAGTCATTAGAAAGATACATTAATATTCAAGAAATTGGCTTCTAGAGATAGGAAACAAACAGCTTCCTGAATTAGGGTAAGAAAAATGTTTGAAACTGAAGACGTTTAAATCAAAATGTGCAAATCAGGTGTGGGCGGTCCAATTGATTCCTGAAAATGACCTAATAAAAGAAGATTAAAAATTTATAGACAAAGCATATTAGGAA
>NW_007733928.1:48858-56352 GCF_000696425.1 Galeopterus variegatus
GATTCCTGAAAATGACCTAATAAAAGAAGATTAAAAATTTATAGACAAAGCATATTAGGAAATTACATATAAATGTGATAAATCTTTATTTTAAACCTGAAAAGTTGTTTTTTTTCTTTATAATATACCTCTTTACACATACTCATCTTTATAAAATCAAGTTTTGAAGAGTGTTAGTTTGAAAATAATCTATAGAAACTTTTTTTTTATGTTGCTGAAAATAAAAGTGGAAGAAAAGTCATGACTTTCTGTTTTCCCTGCATTAAATTTAGTATTATTTGCATAGTATTTTAACTACAGGTAATTTTTTTTTTCAGTTTTTAGGTAATTATCCCATGAGCAAGCAGTCTTCCCCCAAAAGCACTTCGTGGAAATGGAATCACAAACTGGAGTCACCAATAAAGTAACATTATTAGAAAGAAAGAAAGAGAAAAACAGAGCTGAGGGACATGGGAAAAGATTAGGAATCAAAAAGCCAAATTAAAAATCAGTTTTTAGGTAATTATCCCATGAGCAAGCAGTCTTCCCCCAAAAGCACTTTGTGGAAATGGAATCACAAACTGGAGTCACCAATAAAGTAACATTATTAGAAAGAAAGTAAGAGAAAAACAGAGCTGAGGGACATGGGAAAAGATTAGGAATCAAAAAGCCAAATTAAAAACTAAATATTAGAAGCTCTTTTATATAAATTTAGTAAAAATAATATACAATTAGTGTTGATTTAACATAAATTATCTAAGAATTTATAGTGGAAGTGTACTGATTTATTAATTGTCTTCAAAGATACAAGTATCTTCTCAAGAAAACTATTCACATAAACTGAAAACATAAATTTAGTAAAAATAATATACAATTAGTGTTGATTTAACATAAATTATCTAAGAATTTATAGTGGAAGTGTACTGAATTATTAATTGTCTTCAAAGATACAAGTATCTTCTCAAGAAAACTATTCACATAAACTGAAAAGATAAATTTCCAATTAAATATCAGAAAGAGACTATTACTGTATTTCAGATGAGTGCTTCCTCTCATAAATTAATTTTTAAGGTGGCAGGTCACTTAGAACATAATGTGGTACATTATGGGGAAATGCTATTTAATTATACTGATTCAGTATCTATAAAAAGAAAGATTTTTCTTAGAGAAAAAGCATATATCATTTGTTATTTGAACAGTGACTTTGGTTCTATTAGGATGAGGATTTCAAATGATGCATAGGATTAATAAAATTTTGAACAAATTGAATAATTTAGTGAAAATGAATACACTGACCTATTTTCTGTACTGCCAAAGCATGTTTAGTAACTCTGTTATAACACATAAAACATCACAGTGTCATTGTTCTAGGCATAGTCCTAACTCCTATTAGACTGTATACTCCTCAAGGGCAGGAGAAATTGCATTTTGACATATCCTAATTTTATAACAAATGTGGTTCTGAATCCTTTTCTACGTAAAAAGTCCAAATAAAAGCCAAATCTGGCAGCTTTTTCTGCACTGATCAATTGAAGCTTAAATTGCTTCCTTTGTTACCAAAAATGTGGTAAATTCAGACTGTGAGTTTCATATGAGTTAAAAACTCTCTTTACCACTTTCAGCTCAGTTTGCTTATTCAAATTGGTCTCTAATCATCTCCCTATTAACTTCTGGCTGTTGACGCCCTGAGAGATGGGTCCTGCTTTTAGAATCCTTGCCTTGATGTTAATGATCTTTTCTGTGATTATGACACTATCACTGCCAAAACCCAACCAAGGAAGACTTACATTGGCTATGTTCATTCACTGTAATGTTCTAGTCTGCTGGACTTCCCGTTTGAAGAGGAATAGTCAGTTGTTTCTCTGATCATCTCTCCAGAATGTTTCTGACTTAGTTATTTTACTTCCCTGGGTATCTTGGTATGCTATAAGTAATCCCAGTTTTTGTGAATTAATGAGCTAAAACAGTGAATGAATAGATCATCATCACTAATATATTTCAGAGATTTACAGCATATATAAATTCCAGATTTCCAGAAAGGGCTTTTTCTAAGAAATCCATGTAGTACTTATTCACAGTTGTTTCACCTGAATAAAATATTAATTTTCACCATCTAACTGAATTTCAGTTGTACTAAAAATACATGAAGCATGCCAAATAAGGGATTTTGCTCTTATTGACTGTGTATGTCTAACAAGTGAGAAAAGAATGTACAATTATAAAAGTTGTAAAGTTCAATCTTAAGTTTTGTTAAGTGCGAAATACTCTTTCTGAAACCACTTAGTATGATTTGGTTGACAATGGTTTTAAAAATAACATTTACGTTACAATGTGTTACATGTTGTGATAGTCAGATGCTGTGGATAAAGAGGCATAAGTCTCTGCTTGGAGGATCTCAGGAAGATGAATGTCATCTGAGTTAGATATAAGACATATAATAAAAGTGTGTAATGCTGCTTTTGCCTACTTGAGCTTCCCCTAATTCTCAATAGACACCATTGTGCCCCCATAGATATATCCCTAGGATGACTAGTTCTCTAGGCGTTTGGTAAACTGTTATGTTAGTCTACATAGTGTTGTTTCTCTGTGACCAATTGTTAGAAGTCACAGAATAGAGGTTTGGCTCATTGCAAGAGAGTATATGTAGTAGTAAGATACATGCAAACATGAAAGGCTAACTCAAGAAGGAGTGATATCCTCATTAATACAGATATTTAAAGATAGATCATAAGATTATTTGGCAAGGAAATTTCAGCCCAAGTCCATTATTAGCAGTTCTGCTAAAATGACCTTTAAGTGATATCCAAATATTTTAATTCTAGGATTTTTAACATATTATTTTGTCAAAATATTTTATTATAAATAAAACTCTAAACTATTTGGCCCTTTGTAAATGCAGGTTGTACTTGATTCAAACATTTCATGATCTATCTCTATCTTTTACATCAACTTACCTATGTATAAAATATCTAAAGTAAATGAAAAAAAGTAAAATGTAACAAAAAAATCTATAATCTAAATATCACAATTTGTTATAAAATGAAAAGTGATTGCCTTTTTTATTTATTTTCTTGAGCATTAGGCTTTTTATTTGTAGTATATATTTTTTTAAAAATCACATTTTGAATGTAATTGGATAAGCAATAAAATTTACCTATTTAAAGTGTAAAATGTATTAATTTTATCATGTAATTTACCTGTGAAACCATATCTAAAATTAAGAGGTAGAACATATCCATCACTCTCTGAATATCTCCTCTTTCCTTTTTTGTAATCCCACCCGTTTTTCACTCAAACAAACCTCCTCCCATCACTGAGAAAACAACTATCTGCTTTTGTCTTACTTGATTATTTTTTTCTAGAATTTTGTATAGATGTAATAATGTAGTCTGCACTCTGTTTTTTCTGGCTTCTTTCACTCAGTGTAATTATGTTGAGGTTCATCTATGTTGTTGTATCACTTCATTTCCTTTATTGCTGGGTGTTATTCCATGTACTGATATGCTGTACCTTGTTTATTCAGTCATCTGTTAATTACCATTTAGTTTGTTTCAAGTATTTTTATTGCAAATAGAACTGCCATGAGCATTTACGTATAAGTATTTATTTGGAAATATATTTTCATTTTGTTTGGGTAAGTAGAAGTGAAATGACTGCATTATATGGTAAGCATAAACTCAACTTTTTAAATGAACTGTTATAGTATTTTTGAAAATGATTGTATCATTTTATATCCCAACAAGAATTCCAGTTCCTTCACATCTTTGTCAACAGTAAGTGGTGTCAGTTTTTGAATTTAGACTTTCTGACTAGGATGCACTGGTTTTATTATTTTATGATGCTAGGATTATTTTATTATTTTATGATGACTAATGATGCTAGGAATTTTTTCATGTGCTAATTTTTCATTCTTTGGTGAAATGTCTGTTTCACTCTTTTGCCTTTTTTTAAATGGGTTGCTTGTTTCTTTATTATTGGGCTTTGTGAGGTATTTATATATTCTAATTCATGTTATTTATCAAAAGTTTGATTTGCAAATATTTTCCTCAAATGTGTGGTTTTTATTTTTTCTCAATATCTTAACACTGTTTTCCAAAATCAGACATTTTTAATTTTGATGAAGATTAATTTATCAATTTATTATTTCATGCATTATGGTTTTGGTATTGCTGAACTGAAGATCACAAAGAATTTTTATTATGAAAAATGTGTATTTCCAGATTTTGTGAGTTTAGATTTTA
Organism: Galeopterus variegatus; assembly: GCF_000696425.1. Lineage (NCBI taxonomy): Eukaryota > Metazoa > Chordata > Mammalia > Dermoptera > Cynocephalidae > Galeopterus > Galeopterus variegatus. Next base: position 53,079 of record NW_007733928.1, read on the forward strand.
CATTGAGGCTCATGATCCATTTTGATCTGATTTTTATATATTTGTCATATATCAATAGATGGAAAAATATTTTTATATTAATGGATACCCAATTTTCCATTACCCTTTGTTTAAAATTGCTATTCTTTCTCCTCTTAAACCTTTGTTTAAAATCACCCATTCATATCTGTGGTTCCATTTCTAGACTTCCTGTTCCGTTCCATTGACCTATTTGCCTATCTTGATGACAATGCCACATTGTATTAATTACTGTAGCTTTGTAATGCCATGAAATCAGGTAGTATTAGTCCTCAAATTTTGTTCTTTTTCTCAAAATTGTTTTAGCTTTTACATAGGTCGTTGGCATTTCCATCTGAATTTTAGAATTAGTTGGAAAACTTCTACAGGTTTTGGATTTTGATGAAAAATTTGTTGGATCTGTAGATCATTTCAGAGAGAACTGATTTCTTAACAATACTGAACACAGAATATCTCTCCATTTATTTAGGTTTTCTTTAAATTCTGTCAGCAATGGTTTTAGGTTTTAGCGTACAGATTTTTTCAAAATTATTGTCCAAATAATCCCAAAGTATTTCATGTTTTGAAATCATATTGTAATGGTATGCTATTTTAAGTTTTACAGATAGCTTATGTTAGAATAATTTTAGATTTTCTGACTAATTATGTGTAAAGAGTTACCATACATCCCACAACCATTTTCCCGTATTATTTACCTGTTACATAATCATATTACATTTGCCAAAATTAATGGGCCAATATTGATACATTATGATTAACTAAAATTTCTACTTTATAATATATTCCTTAGTTTTTACCAAATGTACTTATGCTCTAAGATCCCATCCAAAAAACCACATTACATTAGTCATCTTGTTCATGTAGTCTACTTTTACTTTTGGTTGCGACCATTTCTCTAAATTTCCTTGCTTTTTATTATACTGACAGTTTTGAGGAGTACTTCTCAGGTATTTTTGTAGAATTACCCTCAAATAGGTTGGATCTGATGTTTTTCTCATGATTAGTCTGGAGTTATAGGTTTTTGACACTATGATCATAGAGGTAAAGTCCCTTTCCTCTCATGTATCACATATTGACATGACTTATCTCTGCTGATGTAGACCTGGCTTAATCAGTGTGTCTCAGATTTATTTGCTACAAAGTTATGACATTCTCCTCATTGCATCCTGTACTTATTGAAAGTCTCTATACAGAGCCCACACTTAACGGCCATTAGGAGTTATGACCCATCTCCCGAATGGCACAGTATCTACATACATTATCTAGAATTCTTCTTTTTTTTTTTTTTTCCTTTTTGTCTTTTTTCGTGTCCAGAACCCTCAGTGTCGCGCCCGTACCGGACCGGGACCGGCAACGGGATCGCAACCCTCGGTGCTGCGCCCGCCCCTCGCTCAGCCAGTGAGCGGGAACCGGTCTGTATGTGGGATCCGAATCCTCGGCTAGCGCTCCCAAGCGGCACACTGTAGCAGTGCGCCACCAGGCTGGCCCAAGAATTCTTCTGCACAAGAAAGTTATCTTTTCTCTTATTTATGTATTGATGCATTTATTTAATCATTTACTTATATCACTACAGATTCATGGACATTTATTTTATGTTTTATTTATTTTACTTAATTTGTTGCTCAAATTATTCCAACTTTCGCCATTGGGGACTCTTCCGGTTGGCTGTTGTGTTCCTTTGGCATATACACAGCATTATGGTTTGTTTGTTTGGGGCGTTTTCTTACTGTCTGGCTACAAGATGTTGTAATCTCATCTCCTGTGTTCTCTGCCTCAATCCTACAATTAGTAATTTCTCTAAGGATTTTCAGTTTCTTTTATTGGTGAATAGTATTAAAAATAAAGATCTGGGAACCAGGTAAATTCATTGCTACTGTGGTTTCATCACTACTAGTCTCACTCAGCTGACAGAGCAAAGAAATGTATGACTATATTCCAACCGATTTATATACATGTCTATCAATATTTCTATTTGTAGCCACATGCATTTATATTAAGCTGAAGATGAGTACATACGAATGTCTCCAACTCTAATCTATTACCACATCACCGCAATAGGATCACTGTAGCCTTTTCCCTTGCTTACCTGTAACCTCCTATGTCAACATGGGAAGCCTGGCTCCTGCCATCTGCCTTCCATTTACTTAATTGTTCAATCATATAGTTTTAGAAGTTAACCTGTACCCACATGGAAAGCAATGTTATAAATAATAACAGTGCTTATGCACAATTCCTTAATTTCTTCTGCCTTTAGTTTTAAAGATTCTACTACCATTCAAATTTACTTAGATCAATACTTTTCCTCCACGCCTTTGTTTGATGTTGTTTAAACATTTGTAATGCAGCTAGATATACATATTTTTTAAAAGTCTTCGTTTTATCCTGGGATTCCCCACTCTCCTAAGTGATTTTTTAAAATTCGCATATATATTTTTTCTTTATACTGTAAAGTCTAAAGGTTTTGACAAATGTGTAGTGTCATTTATTCACCATTACAGTACCATACAAAACAGTTTCTCTAACCTAAAATAACCTGTTATTCACCTTTTCAAACCTTTCTCCCCCACGTCCTTATAAACAGCTATTCATTTATTGTCTCTATAGTTTTTCTCTCCCAGAATGCCCCATAAATGAGATTATACAATTTGTAATCTTTTCAGAATGGCATATTTTATATGCATTTGAAATTTGCCCATGCCTCTGCATGGCTTTATAGCTCACTCCTTTTTCATAACAGAATAGTATTCCATTATGTAAAAGTAACAGTTTGTTTACCCAGCTTGTGGTGAAAAATAAAGATTCTATAAATATTCTCATGGAGGTTTTTGTGTGGACCTATTGTTTTAAAATCGGTTAAGTAATACCTGGGAACACATAATTAATGGATCATATGATAAGACTGTTTGACTTTATAAGAAAATACCAAAATTTCTTTCAGTGTCTGTTCCATTGTGCATTCCCACCAGCAATCATTGAGAGCTCTCATTATTCCACATCCTTACAAATAATAGAAATGTTTGGTATTCTAGATTTTAGCTATTCTAATAAGGATGCAATATTATCTCATTTTTAAATAGATTTGTTTTTATTGTTGAATTTTAAGAGTTCTTTGTAAAATTTGGATAGACATTCTTTATCAGTTATGTTTTACAAATATTTTCTCCCAGTCTATAGCTTGTCTTTTCATTCTTTTAATAGTGTCTTTTACAGAGAAGAAGGTTTTAATTTTATGAAGTCTAACTTACCATTTTTTTTT
>NW_007733928.1:56992-58383 GCF_000696425.1 Galeopterus variegatus
ATTTTCTGTTATATTGCTCTATGTGTCTATTCTTTTGCCAATACAATGGTGTCTTGATTGATGTAACTTTGTGAGGGTGTGAGTCATCTAACTGTTCTTCAGTGCTGTGTTGGCTATTCTATGCCTTTCATCTTTGGATTTAAACTTTTGAAACATTTTGTCATTATCAACCAAATATTTGCAAGTATTTTGACTAGTACTACACTGAATTCATTGATGAAATCAGGAAGAAATGACAGTTGAATAATATTGAGTCTTACAATCTATGGTCTCATAATATTGCTATTCTCATATTATTCTCTATTTGCCTATACCTTTTTAGATGATTTCTGAACAGATTTTTGTACTCTTTCATGGACAGACTTAGTATGTATTGTGTTCAATTTATACCTATTTCCTCTTTTACAGTGTATTTGTAATATTTTAATTTTAAAATCTCGTATAAAAATAATTAACTTTTGTATATTACCCTTGTATCCTAAAACCTTGCTATCCTCACTTATTAGTTACACACATTGTTTTGTTAATTCTTTGTTGTTTCTTCTACATAGACAATCATGTCAGCTGAGCAAAAAATAAAAGAGTTTTACTCTTCCTTTTCAATCTGTACACCATTTATTTCATTTATTTATTCTATTACACTATCTAGGATTTTTAGTACAATATTGAGGAACAGTGCTGATAAAGTACACTCTTGCCTTGTTCTTAATCTTAGAGAAAAGATACCCACTCTTTCACTTTTAAATATGATGTTGGGTATTTTGTAGACATTTAGGTCAAGTTGAAAATTTTTATTTGTCTTTAATTTGCTTAGAGGTTTTTTTTTTTTGTCTGTTATTCATGAATGGGTATTGAATCAATTGTCAGTTGATATGATCTGATATTTTTCTTATGTAGCTTGTTGCTATGGTGGGTTACATTGGTTAATTTTCAAATGTTGAACCAGCTTTACATGCCTGGAATAAGCCCACTTGTTTGTGAAGTATAAATTTTATACATTATTGGATTCAATTTGCTAAAATTTTCTTAATGATATTTGCATCCATATTCATGGGAGTTACTGGTCTATAGTTTTGTTATGTTTTGTTTTCCCTGGTTTTTATTAGGTCATAGTAGAATCATATAGACAGTGTTCCATTTACTTTTATTTTCTGAAAGTGATTGTAGGGAATTGCATTATTTCTTCCTTAAATATTTGATATGATTCAACAGTGAAATCATATGGGACTTTCCCTTTTGGAAGGTTATTCTCAACTCAATTTCATCAATAGAAATAGGGCTATACAGGATATCTATTTCTCCTTGTATGAACTTTGGTAATTCATGTAGATCAAGGAATTGGCCCATTTCAAATCTGTAACAAATCATAACAAATCTGTAGGACAGAGGTA
>NW_007733928.1:59784-61209 GCF_000696425.1 Galeopterus variegatus
TTGGATAGAGTAGTCTAAAATTGTCAATTAGATCAACTTGATTGATAGTGGTGTTCAGATCAATCCTGACAGATTGTTGTCTGCTTGATCTACCAATTACTAAAAGAGGTGTGTTGAAGTCTCTGAGTCCGCACCTTTAACAGTAACCTTGAGTACTTCTCCTCTTGTTCTATCAGTTTTTGTTTCACATATTTGTTTGCTCTGCTATTAGGTACACATATATTAAAGATTATTATGTCTTCCCAGAGAATTGATCTAGTTTGTAATGCCCCTATTTATTACTGATTATCTTGTTCTGAATGTTTCTTTTGTCTTAAATTATGCTTGCTTTGGAATAGTATTAGCATAATATATATTTCCATATAATATGAAATATATTTTTACTATTATCCTATCAGATTCTTTATATTTAGAGTGGATTTAATGTAGACAACATTTTTTTTCATCCACTCTGACCATCTCTGTATTCTTTATTTTTTTNTTACTTTTATTTTCTGAAAGTGATTGTAGGGAATTGCATTATTTCTTCCTTAAATATTTGACATGATTCAACAGTGAAATCATATGGGACTTTCCCTCTTGGAAGGTTATTCTCAATTCAATTTCATCAATAGAAATAGGGCTATACAGTATATCTATTTCTCCTTGTATGAACTTTGAGTAGTTCAAGGAATTGGCCCATTTCAAATCTGTAACAAATCATAACAAATCTGTAGGACAGAGGTATTTATTATCCTTTTAATGTCCATGGGATTAGTAGTGATGACACCTTTTTCAATTTTGATATTAGGAATTTGTGTCTATCCTTTCTTTTTATTGGTTAACCTAGTTAGAGGTTTATGAATTTGTTAATCTTTTCAAAGAACCAGCTTTTGATTTTGTTGATGTTCTCTGTTATGTTCCTGTTTCAATTTTATTGATTTCTGCTCTGATTTTCATTTTTTTTCTGTTCTTCCACTTACTTTATACTTAAATTGCTCATCTTAATGTGAAAGCCAAGATTATTTTAATCTTTCTTTTGTTTAATATGTACATTTAGTGCTATCAAATTTGCTCTAAACACTGCTTTCATTGCATCACACACATTTTGATAATTTATATTTTCATTTTCATTTAGTTCAGATATTTTCAATTCTCTGAGACTTCTGACACAAGTTTAATACGGAAGTGGGGTTTTATAATCTCCATATATTTTGGGATTTTTTAGCTATCTTGCTTATTGATTTCTATTTAGTTCCATGTGGTCTGAGAATATACTTCATATAGTTTTTATTTTTTAAATGTGTTGTGTTTTATGGGTCATAACATTATCCATCTTTGTGTATGTTTCATGTAACCTTGAGAGAAATGTGTAACAAGTTTTTTTGGATAGAGTAGTCTAAAATTGTCAATTAGATCAACTTGATTGATAGTGGTGTTCAGATC
>NW_007733928.1:61472-62449 GCF_000696425.1 Galeopterus variegatus
TTTAATGTAGACAACATTTTTTTTCATCCACTCTGACCATCTCTGTATTCTTTATTTTTTTAATAGAAACACATTGATTCTACATACTTATTGGGTACAGAGTTGTATTTCAGTACATGTATACAATCAAATCAGAAATAATTAGCCTATTCATCATTGCAAAAATTTATCATTTGTAACGAGAACATCTGAACTCCTCTCTTCGAGCCATTTGAAAACATACAATAGATTATTGTTAATTATAAATGCCTAGCACTGCTATATACCACTAGAACTTATGTTACCTAGTTGTAATTTTGTATTCATTAACCAAACTTTTCCTATTCCCCACTCCTCCCTCCTCTTCCCAAGCTCTAGTAACCACAATTCCAATCTTTACTTCTAAAAACTCAACTTTAATTATTTTTTAAATTTGTTTTCACCAATGAGTGTCAACATGAAGCATTTTCTTACTGAGTCTGACACATTTCACTTAACATGATGTCTTCCAGGTTCATCCAAGTTGCCAGAAATGACAGGTATTATGGATTGAATTTTGTCACTCCAAAAGTTTAATGTTTTGGAGTCCTCATCCCCACTCTGATAGTGTCAAGTGGATGGGGAATCCTATTATGGTAATTGAAAGCTAGGGCCTTGAAGAGGTGATTAGATTATGGGACCATGCCATAGTGAATGGATTAATAATGGTGGTCAGGGGCATAGTTCAGAGGGCTTTAAAAGGAGAGCACACAGAGAGTCTCTCTCTGATCCACCATTTTCTGACATGTGAGATGCCTTCATTGTTGTAAAGCCACCACCAAAGAAAATGTTTACTCTAAGTGTTCCCTGGACTTTGGACTTCCCGTTCTCTCAAACTATAAACTATACATTTAACTTTCTTTTAAATTACCCAGTTCTGGGGCCGGCCCGGTGGCACACTGCTACAGTGCGCCACTTGGGAGCGCGGCGGTGCTCCCGCCGAGGGTTCGGATCCCACA
>NW_007733928.1:63414-73092 GCF_000696425.1 Galeopterus variegatus
GATCCCACATACAGACCGGTTCCCGCTCACTGGCTGAGCGAGGTGTGGGAGCAACGCCGAGGGTTGCGATCCCGTTGCTGGTCCCGGTCCAGTACGGGCGTGACACTGAGGGTTGCGATCCGTTGCCGGACACGAAAAAAGACAAAAAGGAGAAAAAAATAAAATAAAATAAATTACCCAGTTCTAGGTCTTTTGTAATAAGCAACAGAAATGGACTAATATAACAGGATTTCATTCTTTTTCATGGATAAGTAGTATTGCATTGTGTGTGTGTATACACACACACATATACGTATATACACATATATGTGTGTGTATATATATATATACATATATATATACACACACCACTTTTTATATTCATTCATCTGTTCATGGACACCTAGGTTGATTCCATATGTTATCTATTGTGAATACTGCTGCAATAAACATGGGAGTGCAGATATCAATTTGGTATGCAAATTTCCTTTCTACTTCCTTGCCAGCATTTGTTCTTTGTTCATTTTTTTTGTCTTTTTGATAATAGCTATTCAAACTGGAGTGAGATGGTATGAGTTTTGGTTTTTGATTTGCATTTCACTGCTGATTAGAGATGTTGAGTATTTTTTAAATATACCTGTTGGCCATTCGTATGTCTTTTTTCTTTTAAAGTGTCTATTCAGGTCATATGCTCATTTTTTAACCAAATTATTATTATTATTATTATTATTANATTTGCATTTCACTGCTGATTAGAGATGTTGAGTATTTTTTAAATATACCTGTTGGCCATTCGTATGTCTTTTTTCTTTTAAAGTGTCTATTCAGGTCATATGCTCATTTTTTAACCAAATTATTATTATTATTATTATTATTTTCTTCCTTTTTGTCTTTTTTCGTGTCCGGCAACGGATCGCAACCCTCAGTGTCATGCCCGTACCGGACCGGGACCGGCAACGGGATCGCAACCCTCGATGTTGCGCCCGCACCTCGCTCAGCCAGTGAGCGGGAACCAGTCTGTATGTGGGATCCGAACCCTCGGCGGGAGCGCTGCTGCGCTCCCAAGCGGCGCGCTGTAGCAGTGCGCCACCGGGCCAGCCCCAAATTATTATTATTTTTTTGCGGTTTATTTATGTTCCTTGCACATTATGCTTATTAATCTCATTACATGAATAGTTTATAAATGTCTTCTCCCATTCTGACAGTTGTCTGTTCACTCTGTTGATTATTTCTTTTGCTGTGCAAAAGCTTTGTAGTTTGATGAAATCCCATTTGTCTATGCTTTCTTTTGTTGTCTTTGCTTTAGAAGTCTTCTCCATAACAGTTTTGCCCAGATCAATGTCTGGGAATATTTCTTCTACTGTTCCTTTATGTTTTCTTCTAGTAGTTTTATACTTATAAGTTTTACATTTAAGTCTTTAATCCATTTGGACTTGATTTTGGTATATGGTATGAGACAGGGGTCTAATTTCTTTCTTCTGCATATGGATATCCACTTTCCACAGCATCATTTATTGAAGAGGCTGTCCTTTCCCCCAATGGATCCACTTGTTGTCTTTATCAAAATTAATAAATTCACACACACACACACACACACAAAAAAAAAAAAAAAAAAAAACCGGGGGGCAGGTGGAAGAAGATATAACAACTACAATTACTTGAAGTTGATATGACAAGCAAACAGAAAGGACATTGTTGGGTGGGAGGGAGGAGAGGGAGGAGGGAGGTTTTGGTATGGGGCAACAATAATCAACCACAATGTATATCGACAAAATAAAATTTAAAATAATAATAATTATAAAAATTTTTTAAAAAATCATTTGGCTGTAGATACATGGATTTAATTCTGTATTTTCTATTTTGTTCCATTTGTCCATGTGTCTATTTTTATGCCAGTATCATGCTGTTTTGATTACTATAGTTTTGTGGTATATTTTAAAGACAGGTAGTTTAATGCCTCCAGCTTTGTTCTTTTCGCTCAGGATTGCTTGGCTATTGAGGGTCTTCTGTGGTTTCATATGAATTTTAGAATTCTGTGAAGAATGTTAATGGTCTTTCAATAGGGATTGTAAGAATCTGTAGATTGCTTTGGGTAGTATGCGGACACCTGGGAAAAGCACTGGGCCACTCTGTTGTTCTTCAACTGGAATGGTCAACCCTGGGGGCAGGTCACTGGGGATGCAACCAGGACTTCATACTCCTATGAGAGGCACTGAGACATTCTGCATCTCCTCAGATGAAAAAAGGCAGCACTGGGTGGGGTTGCTGGACTCATGGACAAGATCTCAAGCTCCTGCGAGAAGCGTTGGGGTTCTCTGCCTCTGGACAAGGTTTCTGGGGCCTTGGGCAGGTACATGCACTCTGAGAAGTTGCTAGGGGGCTCTGCATCTCCTCATCTGGAGAGGGCAACTCTGGGCAAGTACACTGGTGCTGTGGGTGGGACCCTGTCACCCAAGAGACACCCTGAAGTGCTCTGCTGCCCCTCATCTGGTGTGGGCCACTATGGGCAAGGACACTGGGGTGATGGGTGGGACCCTGCACTACCATCTCTGCATTCTAATTGTTACATTTAGAGTTTTTAACCTTTTTGTATTCATTTAATTGTTCTTGATTTCTGCCTGTTTTTCTGCCTCGTCTGATTTAAACTGGTTTGTGTGTTTTCAGCTATCTCCTTTGATAGAATATTAATTATACTTCTGTTTTAAATTTTTAAGTGGTTGGCCTAGAGTTTGAAATATACATTTTTAATTAATCTAATCCCTCATTGAATAACACTACACCATTTCACACACAACGTATATGAGAGTTTTGCTCATCTTTCTATCTGGTCTCTCGTGACACTGCAGTATTTGATTTCACTTACCCATAAGTTATAATCACCCTATACATTCTTTACTATTATTGCTTTAAACAAAAAGCTATCTTTAAGATCAATTAAAGCTTTAAAAAAATGAAAAACAGATTAGGTTACCTTCATTTCTGTTTTCTTCAGAACTCCTTTTTTTCTCTTCACAGACCCAGGTTTCTAACCTATATTATGTTACTTCTGCCTGAAAAACTTCTTTTAATAATTGTTGCAGGACATGTCTGCAAATAAATTTTCTCTGTTTTTGTATTTGAAATATTAATTTCTTATTTTGGTGGATAGAGATTTCTACATAGGATTTTTTTTGCAACACTTTAAACATTTTACTCCACTGTCAATTTGCTTGTGTGATCTGAGAACAAGTTCACTGTAATTCATTTTTTTCTGTACAGGTAAAATATTTCCCCACCCCAGCTGTCATCCCAGGTTCTCCCTTCATCTTTGGTTTTGTGCAATTTGAGTATGATATACCCACATGTGGGCCGAATTTTGATACTTATCCTCTTCACTATTTTTTTGAGCTTCCTGGATCCAGGATTTGATTTCTGTCATTGATTTTGGGAAGTTTTCAGCCATTATTACTTCAAATACGTGTATGCTCATTCTCTTTCTTTTCCTTCTTGTACTCCAGTTATGCAGTTTTGAAACTGTCCCACAACTATTGATGTTTTGTTTTTCTCGTCTTTATTATCTTTCTCTTTTAAAAATTATTTTTATTTTTTTTATTATACATACATGTGTGGTACAACATTGATTTTCAATAATTGGGACAATGTGTAGTGGTTAGATCAGTACAGTTAGCTTATTCATCATTATAATACACAATCATTCTTTGTATCCATTGACCAATTCCTCATTAGCCCCCTCCCTTTCCCCCTCCTATCCCCTTTTCCACTTCTAGTTTTCTAAAAGTTCAGTGTATTACAGTGATTGTTGTTTGTTTGTTTGTTTCTGTTTCTCTTTATTGTTCATTTGTTTATTTGTGGGTTCAGTTCCCAATGGTGAGTGAGAACGAACATGTGGTATTTCTCTTTCTGTACCCGGGTTGTTTCACTTAGAATAATTTTCTCCAGGTTCATCCACGTTGCTGCAAATGGTAGAATTTTGTTCTTTTTTATGGATGAGTAGTATTCCATTGTGTATATATACCACAATTTCCTTCTCCAGTCATCCTTCAATGGACATTTAGGTTGGTTCCATCACCTAACTATTATAAATAGAGCTGCAATAAATGTGGGAGTGCATGTATCCTTTCAATCTGATGTTTTCCAATCATCTGGATATATCCCCAGCAGTGGGATTGCTGGTTCATATGGAAGTTCTGTCTGTAGTTGTTTAAGGAACCTCCATACTGTTCTCCCTAGTGGCTNATTTTTATTTTTTTTATTATACATACATGTGTGGTACAACATTGATTTTCAATAATTGGGACAATGTGTAGTGGTTAGATCAGTACAGTTAGCTTATTCATCATTATCATACACATTCTTTGTATCCATTGACCAATTCCTCATTAGCCCCCTCCCTTTCCCCCTCCTATCCCCTTTTCCACTTCTAGTTTTCTAAAAGTTCAGTGTATTACAGTGATTGTTGTTTGTTTGTTTGTTTCTGTTTCTCTTTATTGTTCATTTGTTTATTTGTGGATTCAGTTCCCAATGGTGAGTGAGAACGAACATGTGGTATTTCTCTTTCTGTACCCAGGTTGTTTCACTTAGAATAATTTTCTCCAGGTTCATCCACGTTCCTGCAAATGGTAGAATTTTGTTCTTTTTTATGGATGAGTAGTATTCCATTGTGTATATATACCACAATTTCCTTCTCCAGTCATCCTTCAAGGGACATTTAGGTTGGTTCCATCACCTAACTATTATAAATAGAGCTGCAATAAATGTGGGAGTGCATGTATCCTTTCAATCTGATTTTTTCCAATCATCTGGATATATCCCCAGCAGTGGGATTGCTGGATCATATGGAAGTTCTGTCTGTAGTTGTTTAAGGAACCTCCATACTGTTCTCCCTAGTGGCTGTACTAACTTACAGTCCCACCAACAGTGCAGGAAGATTCCTTTCTCTCCACATCTTCACCAGCATTTGTTATTCTGTCTTTTTAATAATAGCCAGTCTGATTGGGGTGAGATGATATCTCAAAGTGGTTTTGATTCGCAATTCCCTGATGATTAGTGATGTTGAGCACTTTTTCATATACCTTTTGGCCATTTGTATGTCTTCCTTTGAGAAATGTCTATTCAGCTCCTTTTTCCTATTTTTTAGTTGGATTATTTTTTTTTGCTGTAATGTTGTCTGAGCTCTTTGTATATTCTGGATATTAATCCCCAGTCCAATGCATAGTTTGCAAATATTTTCTCCCACTCTGTAGGATGTCTTTTCACTCTACTAATTATTTCCTTTGCTGTGCAGAAGAAGCTTTTTTGTTTGATATAATCCCACTTGTTTATTTTTCTTTTGTTTCCTGTACTTTTGGGGTGTTATTCATAAAGTCCTTGCCTGGTCCTAAATCCTTGAGCATTTCCCCTATGTTTTCTTCCAGGACTTTTAAACTTTCAGGCCTTATATTTAAGTCTCTAATGCATTCTGAGTTGATTTGGTATATGGTGAGAGGTACAGATCAAGTTTCATTCTTCTACAAATGGATGTTCAATTTTCCCAGCACCATTTACTGAAGAGTCAGTCTTCTCCCCAATGTATGTTCTTGGAGCCCCTGTCGAAGATCAGTTGACTGTAAACACGTGGGTTGATTTCTGAGTTGTTTATTCTGTTCCATTGGTCCACGTGTCTGTTTTTATGCCAGTTCTGTTATGTTTTTGTCACTGTAGATTTGTAATATAGTTTGAAGTCAGGAACTGTAATGCCCCCAGCTTTACATTTTTTGCTCAGGATTGCTTTGGCTATTTGGGTCTTTTGTTGTACCATACGAATGTTAGGATTGCTTTTTCTATTTCTATGAAGAATGTCATTGGTATTTTGATGGGTATTGCATTGAATCTGTAGATGACTTTGGGTAGTATGGACGTTTTTACTACATTGATTCTTCCAATCCATGAACAAGAAATGTCTTTCCATCTCTTAGTGTCTTCTTTAATTTCTTTCCATAGTGATTTGTGGTTCTCGTTGTAGAGATTTTTCACCTCAATTTAATTTAAATTTAAATTATAAATTTAAAATTTAAATTTAAATTTAAATTTTCTTTTTCTCAATTTAAGCTTTTCCATTTTATTTTGGGAAGTTTGGGAACAGAAATAAAGTAGAAACATTAAGCTCAAGAAATTAATTTGATAAGAGAAAATTTGCATTGGCTCATATATACAAGTTAACCACTTGAATATTAAGATTGTCACGACTCAGTATGCTTGCCTTGAGATAACTGAGTACTTCTAGTCTTATTTTATGGTTTTTAGTTATATGAATAATCAAAGTACTTGCAGTTAACCTCACAGATTACAAATTTGTTGTGAAATATTAGAATTTGGTAGTCAACAAAGGTAAAAAAAAGAAAATAAAAATCTTTTGCCTCATTGATTGGGAGAGTTATTTATCTTAGATTTTCTGGAGCAGTCTGACAGTTATTCATACCAACCGTCAGAGTGGGTTCTGATTTGGGGTTAAGGTTCCTTAAAGATTCAAGCAAACTGGTTGGTAGTCTGAATTAGGTAAGTTTTTCAATAGACATTATGGCTCCTGTCACCTGAGTGTAGTTTAACAGTAAGACCTAAGTATCTGTAGGAGTAACTGGGTCAAATGAGGCAAATCCTAAGGTATGGAAAAGTTTTAATGCAAAGTTTGTAGACCTTATTCACCAAAGAAACAATGAAAAATGAGAGAAAGTGTGTTTTCATAATTTATCAACATAACAACATCCATTTTAGCAGCAGCAATAACTTGACACCAAATCATAGAATATTAAATTAAATATTTTTTCTGGCCTAAGACTGAAGGTGGAACTTAATGGAGTACAAATGGAAAAATGCCTTTGCACATATGAAGCAAAAAGTAGATAAAGAAAAATCTCAAAATTTTCCAAATTTTAAAAATGGATGTGACACTTTTGGTGATTTTCCCAGTTTTACTGTAACATTATACCATAGAATACCCTTCAGAGGGCATCTCTGGAACAAAGCAAACATTACAGTTATAAGGGTTCAGTTCAAGTAGAGGTTCTTTGGTCTGATGTCATCTAACTTTCATCAGAGAAGTAAAAGATATTTTCTGATGGGGATTCTGTTCATACTGTGTTGGCAGAGAGGTTTTGTGAATGGGGGTCAGCAGAACAGAGGAAACAGCAGCTAAAGTTTGCTGCAGTTTTACATTCAAAGAACTTCTGCTGCTGGCATAGACTTTACGCTGGTTCTCTGATTACAGAGACACTGGGGGCAAATTCTTCAAAGGAAAGTATGAAACACACTGTTCAAAAGACTTCAATGAGTGGCTCAGAGTTGCTTTTAACAGTTCACATCACAGGATTTGAGATTATGAAGATTAAGAAAATCTCAGTGAAGTTAAAGTGCAGTACTCAGAAGCTGGGAGCAAGGTATACCAGAGGGAGTCCTCGAATGTGCAACAGATACCTTCCATCTTGGTGAGCCTGAGATGAAATTCGAGTCTGACTTTGACAAATCAACCTTGACACAAATAACCTTCATTCAACTCTTTTTATTGTGAGGACAATTCTCAGAGCCTGAGCATTTCCATGTCCTTCCAGAGCTACTCATGCTTTTACTAACTGCCGTGCTCTTTGACTCTAGACACTTGACAATTCATTTTCCACAAGGCACCCAAAGCAACTATTAAAAAGGACAATTGGGCTGTGTAACTCTACAGTGAGAAAGAACGTAGTGCTTCCCACTGCTTGAAAAACAAATGCTTACTTCTTACAATGGCCTAGATACCAGGGGAAGGCCCCTTGATGGAAGGAAGGGCATGGTGCCCACACCAGCCATGAGGGTTAATTTATTATTTATATTTACTACTCATGGTAATCTCTTTTCTTAGGTACCTGACCACGTTCTAACTAGCACAATATACAGGAAAGTGTTCTGCGTAGTACTTAGATTATAAACACATGCACACGTGCACACACACACCTCCACCCACACAAAGTTTTTTCAGAAAGAGAAAGTCCTTCACTTTTCTGTTCCTTGTAACTGAAATGCAACAGCCATCTTGTAACCATAAGAAGAAAGGCCAACTTGCCAAGAGTAATAGAGTACAAAGACAGGCGATGGATCATGAATAACACTGCTGAGCCACTGAGCCAAGACTGAAAATCTTTCCTCTGGAAACATGTACAAAAAAAAAAAAAAAAAAAAAAAAAAAAAAAAAAAAAAAAAAAAAAAAAAAAAAAGGCCCTGGCAGTAGTACTCTGAGTTATGTTTTCTGTAACTTCCAAGTTCCCTCATTCCAACTGACACTTATCTTCTGGAATTATTGTGAAGACAAAAGAAGTTATTCTTTCACAGGGCAGGAAACTCAGCCACACATTATTACTTAAAAAAAAAAATCTGTGTGATAGATGTAAATGAAGGATACAGACTTAATTGCAAATGATATATACCACTTTATGGTTTTATATGAAACATATGCCATCTCCTCTTGTGAATTATGAAATCTTTCCAGTTTTCCAGACCTTATTCTAGAAAAAAATAGAAAAACCCTCAGTTCAGGCCTTTTTCTTTTGGTATCTCTTCATTTCTATGCCTGAAGATTATTGATCCTTTTATGCAATTATCATTTACTGATAGAGGGCCGTTGTGAAGGTAGCTCACTAGTAAGGTGATAAATTAGTATATAAAATAGTTATTAACATAAGTATATATACTAATATGTAACAAGGAGCATCAACCATTTTCCCCCTCACAGTTGATGATTACATGTATTGTGTCAGTATCATGTTGAGACACATTATGGCAAATGGTTCTGAGGCTTCAGGTAATATAATATTACACATATTGATAATTATGTCATTATCAATAGAGAACATTCGCAACTACTTTTAGAATCTTTCTCTCATGCTTTCAAAATCTACCTTTTGCTTAGCGATTCATGACATTCTCATCTATAAGCTTATAAAAGCAATCTTGTGTGCTTATTCCTTAGATAGTTGCCTATCACTTCAGTTTCCAGATTTTGTTTTGCTATCTCTATCAATAGACATTAAATTATGGTGCATGAATTTTCTCTCCTTCAGATACTTTTATTTTTTTTTAAGTGCATTTTAGAAGACCCTGATTATTACATGTGCATATGTGCACATTTGTGCAAATAGATTGTTGAAGGGGAATTGCACAATGCTTATGGGAATTGTTAGTACTTCCCTAAATCTTTTTTACCCATTTTTCTTATTTTCTTTTCTATGCAGCTCATAATTTGTGCATTCTCTATAAAAGAGAATATTTTGTGATGGCAAAAATAAAGTGATGGGTGGACAATAATGCACAGTGTTAATAAAGAGTTAACTCTGTATGCAGAAGATCTAAATGTCATCCTAAATTAATTTCTTTCAGTATCAAATTCGAATTCTGCCATTTTTCAGAATTATCCCTGTCTACTCAATAATATTCATCACTTTGTACCTCGACTTACTATGTCACTACATTTGCATCATATTTTCAGGCTTTCAGTTTCATATTTGCCTCATTTGGTCCTCTAATATCACACTACGATTGTAGTAAATAATTAGGGCCTGTTTTCTCTGCTATACTTATTATCTTGTTCACCATAAGCACTTAAATGCTAAATATTTAATAGTTGCATTGAGTTATGCAGTACTGTATATAAACATTGGCTTCATAATTCCTTCTCTTTCTAAACTTCCTACC
>NW_007733928.1:74027-76892 GCF_000696425.1 Galeopterus variegatus
TACTCAATAATATTCATCACTTTGTACCTCGACTTACTATGTCACTACATTTGCATCATATTTTCAGGCTTTCAGTTTCATATTTGCCTCATTTGGTCCTCTAATATCACACTACGATTGTAGTAAATAATTAGGGCCTGTTTTCTCTGCTATACTTATTATCTTGTTCACCATAAGCACTTAAATGCTAAATATTTAATAGTTGCATTGAGTTATGCAGTACTGTATATAAACATTGGCTTCATAATTCCTTCTCTTTCTAAACTTCCTACCGTTTCTCCTTTCCAATGTAGATGCCTCCATTATAAAGCATTTGGAGAGAGAATTGCTTTTCCTGGTAGCTACTCTGACAAGTCGATTTCAAACTGCTTTTACATGTCCTTGTTGGGTTTCTGAGTCTGGATTCATTTCTAAAATGTTTTTATGCCAAAGTAATGTTTTTACTTGGATAAGGTTCAGTTCTTCTAGCGTAAAAAAAGATAGAGACCCTAAGAACATTTAATGCTTTAAAAAAATCTCTGGATATAAGACAGATATTTCAGGAAAATATTTTTTTTCCTGGTTCAAAAACTAGAAATTAGTAATTAGCCACATAAATGAGAGTGATTCAATGAATTACTTTAAATCTATATAAAACATGCTTTTAAGATGATGCTTCAAAAAAACATGTAATATCTTAGAAAAGTATTTTTAATTAATAAGTAAAAAAATCAGTGATCCAAAGAGAATGTAGTATGTNACATTCTGTAAAAAAATGTCAACACTGAACATCTAAGACAGGGCTATTTTATTTTAAAAAATTTCTTTCTTCTCTATTTGCATTTTCTAAAATTTTTGCAATAAAATAAATAAAATAAAATTTTTGCAATAAGTAATTGCTTTTATACAAAGAAAAACAAGAGCAACTTTTATTATCAAATCTGAGGGATGAAAATGAAAGAAGACCAAAACAATTCCACCGATAGGTAATATTTAAAATCACATATTCAGGGCCGGCCCCGTGGTGCGCTTGGGAGAGTGCGGCGCTTGGGGGCGCAGCAGCGCCCCTGCCACGGGTTCGGATCCTATATTGGGATGGCCGGTGCGCTCACTGGCTGAGCGTGGTGTGGGCGACACCAAGCCAAGGGTTGATCCCCTTACCGGTCACAAAAAGGACAAAAATAAAATAAAATAAAATAAAATCACATATTCATATTAACAATTAACTTCAATTCCTAAAATAGCAGATTTATACTGTATTTTAAATTATGCTCTCTGTCCTTGTCTCCAGGCCTATGTTTTTGTAATATCATATGTAGCATAATTTTGACCTTGTCCTTTAGGAAAAGTATATTAAAGAAAGCTAATTTTTCAACACTGAGCTCGTTAGTATAACGTCTGGGAAATTGAAGGTTTTTCTGCCTTCACAGTGGATAGAAAATTTTCATCAATGTACCAACGTTAAATTAGACTTCACCTCAGCCTGCTTCAGTCTATGGCGGCAATTTGATGCAGTTGTATGGCATTCTCCTTATTGATTTATTTTGCTTGAAGCTACAAAAAACTATAGGCTCCCAAATGTTTGGGGAGAAATCATATTGAAGAGGTGGAGTCTTAGTTCAGAGGGTAAAAAGTGGTTTAACCAGTAATTTTTGTTATCTTTTTCTTTGCTCAAAGCAAACATTGTAAAATCTGCTAATGGATGTCATCAATTGATGAAACTGATAAAAGAAGTAGTTGTTTTATACTTTTGTTGTTTTCAGTAACATTTTTTTTTATCTTCAATTTTCATCAGCTTCCTTTCAAAATATCAACTATAGGGGATGATGTTTTCGGTTCAGTTCTTCCTAACCCACAGCAAAACAGAATCGTTTCAACCCTGATTAGTCTGGTTTCCAGCAGGAAAGAATTATTGACTAAGATAATTTGTCGGTGGACTGTATCATTTTTAACACATATGCTTTTGCATATCTTATTTTATAGCTTAAGTATCATTGCTTGCTGCCTTTTTTACGCCTTGTGGTTGTGTAAATTTTCCTGTAATGAGAAAACTGTGCTCTTCTTTTTTACAAAAATGAATATTGAAGGATTTTTAGATGAAATGCATACTAGTTTTAATCTGTGCTGTATTATGATGTGTGTTAGTACAAAATAACTGTAATTCCATTTACTGCACATTGACTATGTCAGTACCACAGGGTTAAATGGCCTGCCTGTGCTAATCCTCACCATAATTCCATGGCTAGGTTTTTATACTCACTTCTTTCTGACTACTAAGGCCAGTCAATATTGATAACCACCACAGGATGCTAGTCTGGTCAATTAAATTCACTTCTACAGTTATTTTTAATTTAAATGTGGCAAATTTATGCTACTTGTCTCCATAGAATCCTAAAAGTAGCTTTTCCTTTGTTTTGAGTTCTGTGTTTATAGTGTGATTTCTCATTTATCTATAAACAGGAGTTGGATGGATGGACAGACTGATCTAAACTGAAGTTTCTTGGTATCATTTCAAATCCAGTTAAAGAAGTATTTAATAGGGAAACCTTAAAATACAATGAGAAAATATATTATTGTGATTCTTCCAATTAATTGAGGACTTAAACGTGCTTTTTATATTGTCAGGTGTTTTAAAGTGTCTATCTTGTGAAGAAATTTGTAATGAGCTTATCTTAAGTAAAAAGATAATAATTTAACAATTTCAAATCAGACACTGAATAAAGATACCCAGATTTTTGCCAATCTGCCAATCTTTTCTACATCTTTGACCCTCATTAAATTGTAAAATATTCCAGATTTTTTACATGTTATACAGATTTAGTAATTAAACTATGCACTATTCTAAAATGCAGAGTGAAAGCAATGGGTCCTTGAGAAAATGCACTG
>NW_007733928.1:77635-79851 GCF_000696425.1 Galeopterus variegatus
AGTAACCTGATGTTATACTTCATTTGCCAACAGAGCTGTAAGGCTGTCAGAGTTGGTAATGAAGTGCTCCAGAAATGAATCAAATCTCGTGTGCTCTGTCAAGAACACACCCATATTAAATATATTAGACCTACTGTCAGAAATGGTACATATGTGCTTAGTAATGCAGGCAGCAGGTCAGTGTTCTGGGAATATGACTTCAAGTTGTGCTTTGACATAAAAATGTTGTTTATTTTCTTTACGTACATCGTGTTGCCATAAATCAACA
This sequence comes from Galeopterus variegatus, assembly GCF_000696425.1. Classification (NCBI taxonomy): domain Eukaryota; kingdom Metazoa; phylum Chordata; class Mammalia; order Dermoptera; family Cynocephalidae; genus Galeopterus; species Galeopterus variegatus. The sequence goes on from NW_007733928.1 coordinate 77,904, forward strand.
TGCAGTGTGTCTACCATTACTCTTGGGGAAAGGTTCATTCATGTTTTTCACTCTGTAATATTGTTTGCCATTCATTTGGCTCTTCTCTGGCAGAACTTACTGCATGCAGTCTATACCTCATATATATGCATTTTAGGAATTTACACGTAAGGTCATGAGCAGTGTTCATTCCTTTACATTTTCCTGGCAGCCATTCATTCACCTATATAAATTGCATTCTTATACAGAAATTTATTTATTGATTACTTTAAATGACTTTAATATTTTCTATGCAGATAAAACCACGACCCACACACATAAACTAAAGTGCAAATATAACTTTAAAAAGGATCACTCATGGGCCGGCCTGGTGGCGCACTGCTACAGTGCGCCGCTTGGGGAGCGCGGCAGCGCTCACACCGAGGGTTCGGATCCCACATACAGACCGGTTCCCACTCACTGGCTGAGCGAGGTGCGGCGCAACACTGAGGGTTGCGATCCCGTTGCCGGTCCCGGTCCGGTACGGGCGCGACACTGAGGGTTCCACACACATAAAGTAAAGTGTAAATATAAATAAAAAAAGGATCACTCATGCCCATAAATCATTCTGACCTATAACATCCTGTATATTTTTAACTTTCTAAACTATTTCTTTATTTCAACTTGCCAGAATAGGGAAGATATTATTAACAAAATTCCAGAATATCTTTTCTGAACTGCAGTAATTAGCATTTGAAAGGTCATAAGCAACGGAAATAAGGAAGGTAGAGATATGTAAACTGACTACCCTCATCAAGCAACAATTCAAATGACAGGTCTTGATTTCCAAGTTAAAGATCTAAAGAGAAGAAAATCCCCTATTATCTCATACTCCATTATTTGACACACAATCATTAAATTTTTAATTCTTATATCATCTTTGTGAGATATATTGGGAACAATAATTCTCATATTTGTATAAGTAGAATAGTTTATAAGTTTCTGGTAATAGGCTAGCAAGTGGCTGGATCTTAGGAAAAACATAAAAAATTACATGTAATATTTTATTGGAATATTCTATATAGAGATACTATAATGAATTGTGTTTATTAACTATGAACAAATTTAGTAAAAAAACAAAATCAAAAACATTTAGTTTATGTTCACCATCTCTGACAGTATTTGGGTTCATTTCCAACAGGTCCCCACCTTAGATTGTGGACCAAAATGTAACAGTAACATAACTTTCATCAAGGCACATGGGATGAGCATATAGAGAACATTCCTCCTAAAAGCAATTCTTTTTTTTTTTTTTGTGACCAGGAAGGGGATCACAACCCTTGGCTTGGTGTCGCCCACACCACACTCAGCCAGTGAGCGCACCGGCCATCCCTATATAGGATCTGAACCCGCAGTGGGAGCGCCGCTGCACACCCAAGCGCCACACTCTCCCGAGTGCGCCACAGGGCCGGCCCCTAATAGTAGTTCTTTAAAAAGAGGAAATAGCAAAAGAGAGAAATCAAGAGAGGGTCACAAATCACCAGTCTTTTCTGGGATTGTTGCCGTACAGTGCTTCACACTGTAATCATCCATTCGGGGGGAAAAAAAGGAAAAAAAAAGAAAAACCCTCAAAACTCAAGAGATGAAATAGCATGCCACTGATTTTATTTTGGCTATCTTTTTTTTTTTTTTTTGTCTTTTGTCTTTTTTCCGTGTCCGGCAACGGATCGCAACCCTCAGTGTTGCCCCCGTACCGGACCGGGGACCGGCAACGGGATTGCAAGCCTCGGTGTTGCTCCCGCGCCTCGCTCAGCCAGCGAGCGGGAACCGGTCTGTATGTGGGATCCGAACCCTCGGGCAGGAGCGCCGCTGCGCTTCCCAAGCGGCGCACTATCCAGTACGCCACCGGGCCGGCCCTTGGCTATCTTATGAACACCAAAAAATGCAAAGAAAGTTATTGAAGTACTAACTGCCACACAAAAATGGCTCA
>NW_007733928.1:80195-82164 GCF_000696425.1 Galeopterus variegatus
TGAACACCAAAAAATGCAAAGAAAGTTATTGAAGTACTAACTGCCACACAAAAATGGCTCAGATCATAATAGTCCAAAAGGCTAGAAATTATTGATTATGATGTCATTATAGTCCCATTATAACTGTAATTTAAAAGCACATTGTAATGTTATATGCACTATCAATAAACTCTGCAACTAGCTCATAATTTGTGTATGGTGGCTATTCCAAGTATTCAGTTCAACCCATGCTGGCCTCAGAGAGCGTATTGATGCAAATTGCAAGACTAGAATAATGAGAAAACTCTCCACTGGTTGCTCTTACAGAGAAACCCCCGCCTCACCCCCCCGCCAAAACCACCCTGTCTTAGTCTGTTTTTGCCTCTATAACAAAATACTTGAGACTGGCTAATTCATAAAAAATAGATTTATTTTCTCACAGTTCTGAAGGCAGGGAAGTCCAAGATGAAGGCACTGGCAGGTTCAGTTGTCCGGTGAGTGCTGCTCCTGCTTCCAAGTTGGCACCTTATTGCTGCATTCTCATGAAGGAAGAAATACTGTGTCCTCAGAAGGCAGAAGGCAGAAGGACAAGAGGGTCTAAAGCTGCACTGAAGCCTCTTTTTAAAAAGTCACGGTCCCATTCATGGGAGAAAAACCTTCATGGCTAATCACCTCTTAAAGGCTTCACCTCTTAATACTATCCCATTAGCAACACTGAGTTTTGAAGGGGACACATTCAAACCATAGCACACCCCTTCCCATCTGTATAAAAATACTAAGTGCCCTGTCATGAAATGAGTACACATGAATTTCTTAACAATGATTTAGAGAATCCAAGTATTTCACTACAGTTTAGACAAAAATATAAGCACCAAAGTTTCTATAATTAATTATTAAGTTTGAAGGACTGATCACTTCAGCAGTCAACTGCTGAAGGAAAACAAACTGTTATATCTCCTGTCTCCTCTGGTTTATAGACAGACTGTCTCAGCCCTGTATTTATCAGTTGAGAAGATGCATATTTGTTCATTTATATTTTGTTGAGAAATCCAATCACACTAGCATTTTGTGATTTTTTGTGCTAGAGATTAGAGTTTTTAATCCAACATCCATAGTGCGTAAGATCGTATATCTCTGGCAGATACACTATTTCTCCAATTTCTTTCCAGGGAATGCTCTTTCTCTTTCCTCCTCTGATTCTTCTACCATCAGTTGAACCATGTATGAGGGAGTCCAATATGGCTCAAATATGATCTGGACTGTTTTGGCAAGTGGACATTATGAAGAGTTTTTACAAATCTATTGTATTTTCATTGCACCTTACACAGTAACCATTATGTATATGATTTTCAGCCTCATATAANTTGTATTTTCATTGCACCTTACACAGTAACCATTATGTATATGATTTTCAGCCTCATATAATGTATACAAAGTTGGCATTTTTCATCCTATTTTACAAAGGCAGGGGCTATATCTCAGTGAGTCTAACATTTCTATGTCCTCAAAGCTAATAATTATGGAGGTATAATTGTTATTCTTATTTACCTGACAGTAAATGTTCATGCTCTCTCCTTGGTAACAGGCTTCCACATACCTCACCTCAGAAGAAAATGGGAAGAGAAAGGAATTGCTAGTAAATGTACAAAAAGGAAGCCTCTCTCAATGTGTGCCATTTCCAATGCAAGAGTAAAGCTAGGCTATTTCCATAGTGTCTATGTTACTTTACCTCTGATATTCATGTTTAGAACCCAACTCTACTACCTATATAATATGAACTTAATTTTAATAAGCTGCAGTTTCCTCATGTTTAAATGACAATAGCTTCTAAATCATAGACCTGTGGTAAGAATTTGATGAAACAGCATATATAAATAGTACTCGTAGTGCTTGGCCAAAAGTAAATGCTCAAATTATTTGAACGATGATCATGTTATGTTTACCTCTAGGGTCAGCCATACTAATGTATTGTAAAGTCAGCAAGTGGTAA